>NW_028247112.1:0-285296 GCF_964263255.1 Lissotriton vulgaris | reverse complement strand
CATTCACTCCCTAGTTGCCTCCCAACATTATCCATGTACTTGGGTTTGGTACCCTCTTGCAACTTGCACACACCACTTTGCCCCTGCAACACACGGTTTGCTTCCTCTCACATGTTTTCTACCTTTGATACTTGCACAAGTGCCACTTTTGCCTACGTAACGTTTGTTCTTGTGCCTGAGTGTCTAGCATATATTGCAGTATTATACCTCAAATTATACTTTGTTTTCTCTTGTAGCCTGCACACTTGTCACTTTTTACTACCTCATGTATTTTTGGTTGCTCACAATTTTTACTACCTCATGTATTTTGTTTGCTCACAATTATCACTTTGCCGTATGTAACGTAATGTTTGCTTTTGCAATCTTTTGTTCGTGTAATGTTCTCAGTTTGTATCATTCTGTTCCTATTGTGAAGCGCTCTGACGCCTTCGGGTAAAGTCCGCGCTATATAAAATTGCATAAATAAATAAATAAAAACTGAAATGCCCTTCTCCCTCCCATCTCAAAGAGCACATAATGCTCCTTGAGAATGACAGAGCGGTCAGCAAAGAGCTCATCCACTGCTTCTTTATCGAAGTTCATCTAACCAAACTCAAGTTAAACAACACATTTGTCTTCCTTGGTCTGGGTTTTACGGTTAAAACTAAAATAGCAAACTGTTTCAGAGTCGAAAGGGCTTGACATTGAACTAACATTCATTAAAAACATTGAGACTAATGCTTTCTTCCTTTTCTCCTGATTTACTGTTTACTGGGGTTTCAGGGGTTCCTGAAGGAGTTTCCTCCCTCCATCTTGCAGGTCTCAGAGGTACTGATGAGTGAGCAGTATAACCACTGTGAGCAAGCACCCCAAACCAGATAAATTGCCACAGTGGTTTTACTGTCTTCAACAAGGGATCAGCATTGTGTTCAACATGTTTCCATTGCACACAACATAGAGTGTGGTTTTATATTGTGCCGTTCATTCAAATGTTTCTCAAGTACCCAATAAACCCAAATTAACCACTCCGCTCACTGCCCAAGGCAACTCCCACTGACTGGGGCAGGGATGGGCCCAGTGCCACTGAGGGCTCTCTGCCAATCAGGAGTGCCGACACAAGGCCTGTCCAATACATGGAAAAACAGCTGCGCGAGGATTGGATGAGCAGAATGTTGTCATGTAGTCCGCAATGGCAGGCTCCGTTGACTCACTTGTTGTTTCAGATTGGCTGCGGGGATCCGCTTGATGTTAATTGGCTGTTCAATGAAGCAGCTTGCATCAAGCCCTCAGATTGGCTGAGACCATGTTATTATGCCTTCTAGGCACATTTGCATTACAATGCCTCTAAACCTTAGCATGAACAGTCACGTGATTGGCTGGCCAGGGATGACCTCATCTGCATACGTGTCAACAGACCAGATTCAGGAAGGCTACAGATTTTTAACGACAAAGGGCTTTATTTTAGCTACCTCCCGCCCGACGTTGCTTCAGTTTTATTGATGGTTAACGGGGAAAATACATTCTCTCGCTTCCTGTTTTGAAATGTTAGCGTGCGGGCTGTCATCTTGGAGGAAAAAAAATATTTCTACTTTGATCAGCTTGTGATTGGCCAAGGGAACGGTCCTCACAAGACTGACTGGCGCTGATTGGCTGCGAGGCTCCGGCTCCCGTTAAGTGCACCACTTAACGGGAGCCGGAGCCTCGTAGCCAATCAGCGCTAGTCAGCTGCATCGTCACTTCCTGTAGCAAGGGCACGCTGGCTACACAGCGAGGCACTTCCGGGTGTACAGCAGACGCCGGGTAGAATACAATTTTTTCTAGCTGACGCGACAAAGAATTTGCAATTCTAATAAGGACACGGAGGCGAGAATTCTGCTTCTCAATCTTTACTACCGAAACAGCAGCAATGGGTTAAACTTTAAACGGCATTCCTCGGAAGGACAACCCCCTCCAGGTCTGCTCCAATCAACACACAATGTCATCTATAAAAGTCTTAGAAGCTCTCGTCACTTCCTCTTTCTTTGCGAATGTCCATCAACTGTAACATGACTGAACCCAAACTTGACGCCGAACTGCGTCAGCGACCATCCTCTTCTAACCGTAGAAGACTGGTCCAAAGTATCGACCGAAACATCTCACACTTCAGGACTGCTTTCCTTGGTCACCTGAAACAAGAAACACACCTATAACAACCAATCTCAGACTGAATAAAACAGTCACAATTTGACAAATCGGGTGAGAAAAAATATGAAATCAAAACAATAACATTTCAATATACATTCAATTAGCATTATATTAATCATGAAAAACATGTAATACGGTAAATAATCAATCCTGGGTGGGATAATTCTCGCCTCGGTGTACTTAATAGAATTGAAAATTCTTTGTTGCGTTCGCTAGAAAATTTTTCATTCTATGTCAGTCCAGGAAGGCTCAAATTATGCTAGTTTAAAGTTGCTCCTTCACCACAGACGCAACATCCACAATAGGTTTATGGTAAAAGGTCTTAAAAGTGGATTCAGAGGACCAGTCCGCCGCAGTCATAATATCTTGTAACCTGGACCCAGCCGACAAGGCTTTCGAGGCCATGGACCCTCTCACTGAGTGAGCACTAAAAAGGGAGGAATCAATTCCCGCTTGGGTCAATAACCAGGTAACCCACCTGGCCAGAGTAGCGGAAGAGACTGGGCGGAAAGGTCTCTGAAGCGAAATCAACAGTTGACCTGCCACATCATTCCTGAACTCTCCGGTACAATCCTCATAGACTTTTAAACATTGAACAACACACAGTTTGCTATGATGAGGAAAAGCAGGATAAGAAATGCATTTAGAATGAGTCTTAGTACTACATGAAATCGTGAAAGAAACTCCAGACGGAGTAAACACTCTTCCTGCTCTATCCAGAGCACGTACGCCTGACACGTCTGCATAAAATAAGGCCTAATAAAAGCATCAATTTGGCAGACAATTGTTTGCGCGACAACCCTTCATTGACTGGCTATGTTTTCAAATACCTTAGAATTATGGAAACATCACATAACGTCTGGTATCTAGGTTGAGGTGGATTCACCAACCTGATACCCCGTACAACCTTACAGAGCAGGTGATGTTATCCCACTGGTCTACCATCCACATGTGCCGATCGGAAATTGTTCACCGTCCTGTAGGCCATGCCTGATTTAGCCAATTCGGATAAAACATTTAAGATCACAGGGATACCCGATCCCAAAGGATCACTCTGTCGTTCACCACACCAACCCACCCATCGTCGCCAAGTGGACTCATATCGTTTGTGCGTGGAAGGTGCCCAAGACTGGGAGAGAAAAAAGAGTGTCCTGTGAAACTCCCAGCACTTGCCAGCGTCGCCGGAAAGTCTCCACGCCATGAGAGGTAACTGACCTTGCAGGACTAAGGGATGCTGAAGGCCCACCGGATCCATCAACAACTCTGGGAATGACCTGATCCGAACCGGTTGTGCACACAATAAGCTTGTTGCCACCGGAAACCAGGCTTGCGCCTTCCAACATGGGGATACTAAGACTATCTCCGCCCCTTGTCTGCGCTAACAACCTCGGAATCATGACGAAGGGGGGAAAGGCATACAGAATGCCCGTCGTCCACAATTGAAGAAATGCGTCTGAGCTGATCGCTAACGGATCCGGACTCCAACTGTAGAACAGGGGAAGTTGTCTGTTGAGTCTTGACGCAAAAAGATCCAGCGCACACGGTCCCCATTTGGAATTTAATGCCTGAAACACACTGGGATGAAGTCTCCAATCGCTGGAGTCCCTCAGAAATCTGGAGTTCCAATCTGCCACCACATTCGACGAACCCGGAATGTATTCCGCTGTCACTGAAATGTGGTGAGCCAGGCAGTAGTGCCAAAAATCCATGGCTATTTCCGCTAGAAGTCGGGATCTGGTACCGCCCAGACGGTTGATATAACGTACCGCGGACACATTGTCCAGACGCAGTAGAATACAACAACTCGCTCGCTGAGGAGACAGAGTTCAAATCGCAAAGGACCCTGGCAATAGTTCCAGGCAGTTGATATGGAGACGCAGTTCCTCTTGGGACCACCGTCCCCCAGTCTCCATTTTCCCACAACGAGCTCCCCAGCCCCACCGGCTGGCAACGGACTCTATGATGGCATCCGGACTCGCCGCAAATCTGGCACTGTCATTCCAAGCGTCCATGTGCTCCAACCACCAATTCATCTCCAAGTGCGCCTCCCGCGAGATCGTTAACTGCTCCGCATAATGTAAACCTCTGTGGAGATGTAGAATCTTCAACCTCTGTAAGGCCCTGTAATGTAGCAGGCCAGGAAAAATTGCTTGTATGGACGCCGCCAACAAACCCACAAGGCGGGCTATTGTCTGAGAGGCAATCGCTCTCCTCCATTCTTTCTTGATCGTTATCCCCTTTTTTAGAGGCAAAAGTAGTTGAGAGGTCAATGAATTCACCTCAAAACCTAAGAAATCGATTACTTGCGAAGGTACCAGAAGAGATTTTGGAACGTTGAGGAGAAATCCCAACTCCTGGAGGAGTTGGATAGTCCAAGATAGATGTAGTTGCACCACCTCGACCGACTGACCCATGATCAGAATATCGTCCAGATAGATTGAGTCGGACTCCTCTCTCCCTTAACCACTGAACTACCGGTCTCATGAGTTTCATGAAACACCATGGAGTAGACGAGAGACCGAAGGGCATAGCCGAAAACTCGAACCATCGATTGCGCCATTGAAACTGTAGGAAGCGCCGGTGCGGCGGAAAAATGGCGACCGCCAGGAAGGCATCTTTCAGGTCCAACCGGACCATCCAATCCTGACTTAACAACATGTCTCTCAAGAGATGAATCCCCTCCATTTTGAAATGGCGGTATACTACTCCCACATTGAACTCTTTCAAGTTCGGAACCAGACGAAAACCTTGATCCTTCTTGGGCACTGTTATGGCTGGATTTTCCGCTTAGATGGGATCAGCCCCCAGGGGCCCCTTATGACCCAGCCAAAACGTACTCACCTTCCCTCCTTAGAACGTATTCACAATAGATAGATATACAGGTATATATACAAATCACACCTAAGGATGGGGAATAGCAATACACATGCATAGATATTCTACAATATCTTATTCACATCGGTTGGTCTCGCGGCCACCCCGACCCAGACCGGTCTACCCTAGGGCAGATATTGCGCACAATCCGGTGCGACTACACATGGGCCTGCAGAACCCAATGCTCCCTTTTCCAAACGATCCACAATCCTGTAGATCTCCACGCCAGTGTCCCCCCTGGCGCTCTCACTTATGCAAGCCACAATCCTGTGGGTATCCACGCTGGTAATCCTCCCCAACGTTCTCACTAACGCCGCATATCAACGACGACCACATTCCTATGAACAATCATCAGGACAATGTCTCAGTTATCTACTCGGGATAAAACTATAATAATGACTTTTGATACGGTTCCCAAATTATATCATGTACCTCCTATTCCTGGCATGAAAGGTCCACTCACTCCCTCTTTGTTCGATCACCATTTACCTGATCGGGATTTCACATCCGCTCACATAAACAACTCTCAACTAGGAGATGCATTTACCGAGATTGAACAGGAACATGAGGCACACTGTAATTCTATAAGAATTAGAATATTTATTGGCAATACACACATATCACATTACTATGCAACATAATTTCTGCAAAGAAAAGGTAAAGATTAGAGTGCACACTAAATGGGAAAAGGACGGAGGTCACCTGGTTAATATGAAGTCTGGACTCGGCAGTCATCTAGGTTCCCTCCTCGTCTCTGTGTCCTGACTCGCCTTGCAGTCACACCCCAGCCGTCACAAGTACACGTCTGCACCGCTAGGCTCAACCTCGTCTGCTTCCCTCCAGGGCACCGGAACCTTGCTGGTTATTAGCTACCGTCTCTCTCTCTCTCTCTGTGTCAGTGCGCTCCGCGCTAATTCTCCTTCAGTCTTTCTCAGAGAGTTTCGGTCTTAAATCTTTCTCGGACTTCAAAGATGGCGACTGTCCGCCATGAGATAATTAATGGCAGAGATGCTAACGGCTATATGCCGCCTACGGACTAACTCACGAACTGACTAACACCTTCGCTAATATCAAAGCCCGTTCCTTCATGGAAAGCTACGGCCAGTAACCTGCCGCCCACCAAATTCTTGTACCTCCCCGTACCAAGGACACGTTCCCAGCCGGCCGGCCTGAAGTTGTGTCTTCGGTGTGGAGAAAAATACATTCCTTCGATAAGGGCCAGCCTGAGCCGGTTCTCTCCAAGCGAACAACAGCTTGAAACTAAAACATTACACTTCACCTAGAAAGTCTTCTCGAGCTACCGGGCAAAAAGCAAAATGCAGTCTGTCCCGTTTAAGGCCTACGGAGCCCACAATATGCATAACTCCATGGAAAATATCCTAACATGTTAGCAAATGAGCAGATCATGACTAATACCTATATATCTATCCCCTAACTTAAATTCATAAGCCCTACATTAAGGAAAGTGACACGAAAATACTCTAATATATGGAAGGCAGGGGCCCTGTCTATAGTCCTAATCCCTATGCTATGGGGGTGATAGGCTGGAGTCACTCTCCATTATTCTTCCCCTTAAAGGAGCCAGAAAAGGGCAGCCATTACAGGCACCAAGAAGATCGTACTCACAAAACCGTGCGGATGTGGATCCGTCTGCACTATCACTCCTTTGTTCAGTAACGATTGAACTACTTCATCGATGAAACTCATTTCTACTGGGGAAAAACTTAGGGGTCTGGGAGTCACCGATTGCATGGGAGTCGCATAAAATTCGATGTGAAAACCCCATACCGTCGGTCCTATCCACAGGTCGGGAGTCGGGGCCTCCCATCTGGGAAGGAACTGCGCAATACGACCTCCCGCCATATGATCTCCACAATGTAAAATTGGTACCTGTATAGGAGGAATCTCCAGACTGGAACTGCTGGCCTCTGTAACATCCTTGTTGTCCACGACCCCTGTCACCTCTGTTGCGGGACGGGCAGAACTTTGATCTCTGGGAACCTCCTCTGCCCCGTTGTTCTGCACCTCTAGAGGTCTGATTACCACCTCGGCCGGACCCTCGACCTCTGTAACGGCCGGCCCTGTTAAAAAAAACACCTCAATGAAAAACCTGTTTGATGTTGGCCTGTGCCTTATCCACAGCAGAAAAAGTGGCCACATATTTGCCCATTTTTTTTACGTAGTCATCGCCAAACAACATGCCATTTGCCATGGAACCGGGTTCCGTAGTAGCCATCTCAGCCAGTTGGGGGTCAATTCGCATGAGAAAAGACCTCCTCCTCTCCGTGGATAACGCTACGTTGGCATTGCCCAGAAAGCACATGGCGCGTTGCGCCCATTCCATAATGTCGGAGGAATCCAGGGGGACACCCATGTCCTTTGCTGTGACCGCGGCATCTAAGATCTTAATTAGCGGACCCGAGACATTTAACAATTTGTCCTGGCACCCTTTCCAGGCCCTATCCAAACCTTTTTTGGGATCTTTGGCGAATTTTCGCATGAATGTCACCATGTTTGGATCCAATTCTGGCGTATCCGCCACCTTCCCCAACAGTGACAGTCGGGGACATTCTGATCGCAAGGTGGCCCTGACTTGACTCTCAAAACTCTTGATGCAAATTATTTTGCACGCAGTAAGCCACCTCAATACAGGGAATCCATTCAGTGGACCTAAGGTGAATCAAGTTCTGTGGATTAAAGAGTAGGTTCTTTGGTGTCATGTCCTCCTGTGCATCATAAAACATATGTTTGGTCTTCTTGACCCTTTTCTTGAGCGTCACTGAATCGTCATCGGAATCTGTTGTATCCAGGGTAGCCGGAGAAGAGTCTCCTTGCATATCCCTGCCTGCCAGGGAGCCATGATCCATCAGAACATTCTTCGCCATTTTCAACAGGACTTCAGCCGAAGCCTGTGGGGCAGAAGTGTCCTTACAAGAGGACCTAAACTTTCTTTTCCCATAAGATTTAAGGGGTTTCGCCAGGGGCTTCAAGGCCTTGATAAGCGCCTTATTCACCAAACCCTGGACGTGGGTATCCTGGGCTTCCACAAGGTTCTCCTCCAATTCATCCTCCTAAGGCTCCCCATATTCCTCATATTCATTATAGTCCACCCACTTATCCTCCTCCTCGGCGTAGTACGCCATTACACAGTATAGGAGGGCTGAAGGAGACTCTGGGGGGGAGTAACCCAAGGGCAAAGACCTCCTATAGGAATATGTGGTACAGAAAACTTGGGTCACAGCAACTGGCTGCACAAGAAACAAGCATTTGTAATGCAATGGTCTCGGCATCATTAAAGGTAGAGCTATTGGCATTGCTCATGACATTTTTTTTCTTTAAATCAAAAATAAAACTCTGCCCTCACCACTCTGCACTCACCACCACTCTGCACTCACCACCACTCTGCACTCACCACCACTCTGCACTCACCACTCTGCACTCACCACTCTGCACTCACCACTCTGCACTCACCACTCTGCACTCACCACTCTGCACTCACCACTCTGCACTCACCACTCACCACTCACCACTCTGCACTCACCACTCTGCACTCACCACTCACCACTCACCACTCACCACTCTGCACTCACCACTCACCACTCTGCACTCACCACCACTCTGCACTCACCACCACTCTGCACTCACCACTCTGCACTCACCACTCTGCACCACTCACCACTCTGCACCACTCACCACTCTGCACCACTCACCACTCTGCCCTCACCACTCTGCCCTCACCACTACTCTGCCCTCACCACCACTCTGCACTCACCACCACTCTGCACTCACCACCACTCTGCACTCACCACCACTCTGCACTCACCACCACTCTGCACTCACCACCACTCTGCACTCACCACCACTCTGCCCTCACCACTCTGCCCTCACCACTCTGCACTCACCACTCTGCACTCACCACTCTGCACTCACCACTCTGCACTCACCACTCTGCACTCACCACTCTGCACTCACCACCACTCTGCACTCACCACTCTGCCCTCACCACCACTCTGCCCTCACCACCACTCTGCCCTCACCACCACTCTGCACTCACCACCACTCTGCACTCACCACCACTCTGCACTCACCACCACTCTGCACTCACCACCACTCTGCACTCACCACCACTCTGCACTCACCACCACTCTGCATTCACCACCACTCTGCATTCACCACCACTCTGCACTCACCACCACTCTGCACTCACCACCACTCTGCACTCACCACCACTCTGCACTCACCACCACTCTGCACTCACCACCACTCTGCACTCACCACCACTCTGCACTCACCACCACTCTGCACTCACCACCACCCTGCACCACTCACCACCCTGCACCACTCACCACTCTGCACCACTCACCACTCTGCACCACTCACCACTCTGCACCACTCTGCACTCACCACCACTCTGCACTCACCACCACTCTGCACTCACCACCACTCTGCACTCACCACCACTCTGCACTCACCACCACTCTGCACTCACCACCACTCTGCCCTCACCACCACTCTGCCCTCACCACCACTCTGCACTCACCACTCTGCCCTCACCACTCTGCCCTCACCACTCTGCACTCACCACTCTGCACTCACCACTCACCACCACCAAGCATTGACAAACCCAATACCTTATGTAGACGAAACCTATTGGCTTTTCCAATGCTTGTTTTTAACTCTGTGGTCGCGTCCTTCTGAATATGTTTGAATATAAACGTTCACATTCTATCGCACGTTGGCTTGAGGGCTGTTGGAATTCACTGTATGCTTTAATCCAAAATGTTGATGCGGGTTCAACGAGAGAGAGACAGAATTTGGCAGTACGGCAAGCGATTTTCTTGCATGAGTTCAATCAATGGGTGATGTAAACAAAGCGTCTTTCATCAGTGTCCATTTTGAGAACTAACAGCGAATCCCTGGAACGTTGCCTGTGTTGTATTTGTGTTGTGCAAAAGGGGATGATTGCATACTCAACCATTCATAATTTAAACATGTACATTGTTGGCCGATGAAACACGGGTGCATACAACTGCTGTGCTTTGCTTAGCAAGGAGTTATGGTAACTTTGTTCTTAGAATGAAGTAGGAGCAGGATGCTCCGGGCAGAATTGTAAGCATTAATTTAAATCCTGTTTAAACACCGTTAGGTGAGAGCTTGTAAAACCTATTAATCAGCTATTGAATACAATTGCATTTATGGTATTTGTTGCATTTCATTGAACTCGCGGCCGCCCCGGAAGTCAGGCACGGTCGCCTGTGACGGGGGCGGGGCCACGTTCACACCGGAAGAAGAGGCAGGCGGAGTCGTAGCGTCTCGCGGCCCGGGGCTCCTGTGAGCGGTGTAGAGCCCCGGGGCCGCGCCAGCAGGAGGTTGGGCGCCGTGTGCTGAGGTAAGGTAAGTTCTGGAGCGCGATTGGTGCACTTGTGTGTGTGTATGCTCGTGTGTGTGTGTGTATGTATGTGTGCGACGGTGACGGCGGGGGAGGGGGAGTGGGGGCCTCGGTGCACTTGTGTGTGTGCGCGCGTGTGTGTATGAGTCAGGGGTGGTGTCTCTGTATGTATGTGCGTGCGTGCATGGGCGCGTGTGTGTGTGTATGCGCATGCGTGTGTGGTGCTTGCGCTTTCCAGGAGACAGCGCCTGGCCACAGCGCGCGTTCCAGTTACAAATCGCCTGGAAGGATGCGCGTGGCCAGGACTGTCTCCTGGGAATGATAGTCGCTGACAAAAGATCTCGGCGGAGACGCGCTTCCGCGCGTTGACGCCGAGACCTAAAAATATATGAAGGAAAAAGAGGTCTATAGAAAAACTGGTGGCAGGAGCACGCCCTAAAACTCCCCTAGTGCAAAGCACTGCTCCGGAATGCGCTCCGGTTAGCGTTCAAACTGAGCTGGAGATTTGACAGGCAATAAATCAACATGCGCGAAGAGCCGGTGACTGAAAACGAAACCGGCTCTCCGCGCATGAGCACAAGTTTATAGAACGTGGGGCATTGAAAAAGCTTGCTCTCCTCGCAAGCCAAAGTGTGAAGCTCCGCTCCCTCGCCACCGCCCCTAAATGAATTGAAACACGTCGGAGTGGCACTGAAGCCTCACTACCTTGTCAACATTACGCGCCTGCACAAAAGCAAGAATTACCGGGCAATGCGCGTCAGGCAGCAAAAATTGGAAAATTAGAATGCGCGCTTGTCTGGAGGGCATTATAGCCTCAAATCCCGGTAAAACAGTGCTTGAACAAAAGCGCAACAAAGGCAAAACCGCTCGCAATATAAAATAATACAAACAGTAATTAAATAAGCACATATGAAACAAGAAAGATAGTCACTTATCTCGCTGCTGCAGCAGCAAAGAAAGAGGAAGTGACAAGAGCTTCTAAGACTTTTATTGATGACATTGTGTGTTGATTGGAGCAGACCTGGAGGGGGTTGTCCTTCCGGGGCATGCTGTTTAAAGTTTAACCCTTTGCTGCTGTTTCTGTAGTAAAGTTTGAGAAGCATAATTTGAGCCTCCGTGGACTGACATAGAAGTGCCCCCCTCCTTAGGTACAGGAGCTGCAGGGGTGTGCAGAGGTCAGGGCGGGGTCATTTGCGGCGCCGCAGCAGCGTGTCCCTTCTCTGCAACCGTAGAGGAGGTGCTGGGGTCAGGCTTGACTTTGAGACCTGGGGACACTGGGGCTGTGCCCTCACCAACCACTTACAGGGTCAGCCCGCCCACTGTCGCCATTGGTTGGCTTTATTGTCTCTCTCATTGGCTTGCTTCCTCTTGGCTGTCTTTTTTTTTTCTCCCACCTTGTCTGTCTTCTGTCTGTCCCTCCTTTGAAGCAAGAGCCTCTGCACCATCCCTTTCATAGGCTGCTGCTCTCCTTTTAAGGAACTTCCTTTTTAGGTCTCGCCTGAGAACCTTTTGTACTCTATTCTCCCCAACGCTTGCATGCACACGCCTGCATGGACAAAGATGGCTGCTCTCGCCATCTGTCCAGTGCAGACAGCATGAGCGTGCCCCTACGGACTGTGGACAGTCCAATTCAGTCTTGTGCTAAGCGTGCCACTGTCATGGCACCTCTTTGCGTATGATGTCCGCCCGCGCATGGCGGCGTGCTTTCTCTTTCACTCGCACGGAGGGACAAATATGATGTTGGGCTGTCCACACTCCTTCAACGAAGCAGCTTCCTTTCCGGCGGCGCACTCTGATCTTCTTCGCGGGCGTAGGGAAGCCCCGGTCGTTAGAAGGTACCAGGCGCTTCATCTGAACTCAAAGCTGCTTCCTCCCTGTTGCCCGGCAACGCGCAACGGTGCCTATGCTGCTACATTGGCGGTCTTCCCCGGTATGATTAATTAATTTTAAAACATACACTTACACACTACTTCTGGCCCACCAAAAACTCTCATCTACTAGAACTCCTTGGCAATGTTCCCCCTAATTTCTTTCCTCTGTGTGCGGCAGTGTAAGGTCTATGTGCGCTGCAACCAAGGCTATGTGCGCCAGTAACCGGACTTGTGTGTGGGTAGAGCGCCAAATATCACTCCAAACTTTTGGTAAAAAAAGTGAAAAGACTGCATTTCCACACATACAGATCCACATGAATGGTGTTAAGGGCAAGGCAGGTTTGAAACCACCCCACATAGCAATTTGAAACCTTAGCAGGTATGTTGCTGCATTTCTTTTCTTAGTTGAGCTAGGCTGCGGGTGATTGTGTGCATTAGTTCAAGTGTTCATGGTAATTTCAGCTCATGACGAGCACTGCGATTAACATGAAAACTTTAACAAATGCTCTCTTTGAGCAGGAAAAATAAAGTTATAATAACATTGGTATTATAATTTTAGTTTTCGCAGTTTCAGGGCTGGGTTAGGGTAGGGCCGCATCAGGCTTTCCACTAACGCATTTTAATGCTAGTGTCCGCATCACCGCATTAAAATGCATTAGTCACGTATTCTAGCGCCCCTCTGACAATACTGCAATTGAGGTACACTGCCAATGAGGCAGCACCATTCAGCAAGCTAAAATTGTCTAATATATATGAGCATGCAACTGCGCCATCACATTTAAAATGCTATGCATCAGAGATAGAATATTCATGTACAGCGCTGAGCTAGCAGGCCAGAATTTAACAGATCAATTAGCCATGCTCCAACCAGCCTTTCTGTGAGTCTACTCTGGGGGTACCAGCCATCATGTGAGTGATCCATGGAGCGGGTCTTGCCTGCTGTTTTCCCACAATCACACCACCCTTTTGGTGACCAGACGTACACACATGCTTCGAAGATTGGACACACCGGTGGGCGGTAGCTACAACAATGACATACGAATCCAGCAGTGACAAGGTGATCAGTCAACCTTTGCAAAGGGCCGTCCACTTCGCAAATACACTAGTCAAATTTTTTTGTAACTTGATATGTTCCGTTTGAGCTACAAACTTTTTTTTTGTTAAAATCGTCAATTTATGCAGCAGCTGATGCATTATGCGGTGAATATTGCAGAACCAGAATTGTGTAGAAAACATTTGCAAACTAGGACATTTTGCCATTCGTGCTTGAACTGCTCTTGTTGAAAAATGGAGAACAAGTGCTGATGACAGAAAATCTATGGCTCGGAAACAAATGGTTGGTGCTTCCTCTTTTAAGCTTATGTCGTGGTGGCTGGTGTTTTTAAAAAGTGGTGAGGCAGAAAACGTTGAGGTGAATTTAAAGTGCGAGAAAGCGCGAGAGAATCAACCATGGAGACGGGGTTACTATGAGACTAATTATTAGTTTGGTACTAAATCACAAGAAAAAAAATGGTGCAAATGGTGTATTTCCACCATATAGTTCACAAAAACTTGCAGGAATGTATTGAACATAGGCAAATGACCTCACAAAGACTCGCCACTCTCCCTATACTCATGCAGCCACATCGCTCTTCTCACCCTGTGTTCACAGATGCACACCGCTTTGCTCAGCCTACACTCACATAAGCATACCCTTCTCCCTGCTCTCACTAGTGCACACCACTCGCTGAGTGCATTCACACCTCTCATCCAGTAAACTCATTGTCACACAACTCACTGTACGCTCACACAGACACATCGCTCCCCATGCACCCCAATCACTCACCCCATCGCTTACAGTAGCACACTAATGAACCTTCACACACTCACTCACTCAGGCACATCCTTCGCCTTGCGCTCATACAGTGGACTTGCATAAATCACTTTGCAGGCACAAAAGCACACCACTCACCCTGCACTCGTACAGTCACATATCTTACTTTGCTGTCACACAGGCACTTCACTCACCCTGCATGCATACAGTCACATTATTCTGTATTCACCCTGCACGCACATAGAGGCCCCAAAGTTGCAGCTCTACTCCAGTCAAGTACAATGCCTGTGGTGTGTTGGGAAGGGTTGTTGTTGTGTAGGCCCTCAGAGGAACAGTTGGGCGGCAGGAATTTGGAGTCCACGCTGATGGCTACCCCTCAGAAGTGCAAGTTAAGGTTAGAGAATGCATATCTTCTGCTCGCTGGATGCCTCCCTTCCCTTCTGACATGGAAGGATTCTGAGCCTTTAGAGGTAAGGGGAGGAAGTAAAAACAAGCATTTGCAATGCAGTTGGTCTCACCTTTAGGACTTTATAAGTATTTAGCCATACAGTACATTCCTGCTTTAGCCCATGAAACGTAATGTAACATAAATCATATAACAACTTAACAAAACATAATACATACATCTGTAAAGCTTCTGAGACCCTGTGGGATATTTTGTTCCTGTTACTTTTTACTGCTAACTCTACTCAATGGTTTACTGTTAAGTTACTCAATACTCATAATTGTATCGACCTTGGAAGGATGAGAGGCTGAATGGACCCGCCAAGATGTGCACCTGAGATGAGGACAAACCATATATATATCTACATGTACACATAGCTATAATATTAATGTGCACAAACATACAGACATCCACAAAAATATTGACACATATATGTGGCAAACAATGGTAAGAAAAACGACACATGTTTCGACATTCTAAAACAACCCACCTTTACAAACCCAGAGGCCTGCTCTGCGATCCGGCACCCTCCCTTGCAGCTTGTTTTAGAAGTGCACGCAATCTAAATGGTTTCTTATGGATATATCTCTCAGCCCTGGGTGCCTCATACGCTGCCAAAATCAGTGACATCAAAGTATTAAGCTTGAAGGGGGCCTCTCACACTGTCCAACTCTAGTACCATATCACTTACTGCCAGAATGAGTGTGTACAGCGCTCCGCTACAAAGTAGCTAGGCTCGCTTTGTAGAAATACCCCACATACACATGACTGGAGAGCGTACAAGGGAACACACAGACACATGCATGATCCAAACTTATGTGGTACAATTTGCTATAACTGGAGAAATGCACGTTTTAAATACATGCAAATAAACTAAATCAGGTGAAAGGGTGGTGCTAGATGGAAAATCGGGCTACATGAAAAAAGTCCGAGGGCAGCTAACTACTGAAAAAGTAAAACGATAGTTCGCTGTTGTTAAACGCAGAACGTGTGATCTCACTTGTGCAGTCAGAATGCCCCTCCCCTACACATGCCGCCTCACCTTCAATTTGTCCTTAAAAATGTGGAAATAATATTCCAAGAGTACATTTTGAAATCCTAAATTTCCCTAGTCAAGACTGAATCCATTTTTTTGTCATAAGAGTATATCTTGTTTTATAGGCTACAGCTAATTTTAAGTATCTCCCAATAAACTAAAGAAGCTTTAGTCCTCGGTAAGTTGCTAATGTCCTTATTATGATGGCATGCAACATCCTGCCCTTGGGTTGCCCCGTTTTCAGCCAAAACAACGCGTTTGTATGCTGGCTGTATTTCTTCCCTTAATAGAGCACAGCTGCAGGGTGGTTGTGTGTTGTTTTAGTGTTAATGGCAGCGCCCATCATGACCTGCAATTAACCTGAAACCTTTACCAAAAAGGCACACAATCACCCCGCAGCCCAGCACTAGTAAGAGAAGAAATGCAGCCACTCAACAGACACAGCGTGTGCTTTTTGGTGATTCTAAAAGCACACGCTGTGTTTGGTGCTGCATTTCTTTTGTTTTCTCTAGTGTGGCTGCAGGGCCGATTGTGTGCCTTTTTTTTAAAGCATTCATGTTAATTGCAGCTCCTTATGGGCTCTGCAATTAACACGAATACTCAAACATAAGCACACAATGACCCCCAGATCCGCACTCTAAAAAACAGAAGACATTTAGCAAGTGCTCCCTCCCTGGAGCACTTGCTAAATCCCTTTTCATATGCAAGATCGAAATGCCCGTTTTTCACACTGCAGTGGTGGCTCGAATGCTCTCAGGGATGTGTGGGCGCCAATACAAAGCACTGCGCGCTCGGGGGCACTGAGGTGCGCGCGTGCACAGGCGCGCACGCTCGAGGGAACACTGCTCCATGGCCATTACTGCCCTCGGCCAGAAGTGAGCGGTCATGTTACTTGTTTTTGTCGCAATGAAAAAGGCCGCAATTAAGAATCCCTCATCTGCGCCCGCTGCTTTTCTGTCAATGGGGTCAGTCTCTGCTCTGTGGACGGAGGCACGAGTTCCGGTGGCTGCTTTTTGCTTGTAAAGACTAAATCTCCATATCTGCGTGCGCTGCTCTTTCTCTCAACGGGGCAGTCTCTGCTCTGAGGACGGATGCTCGAGCTCTCGGGAGCTGCTTTTTGGTTATAAAGCCTAAATGAACATCATGCACTTCTTCACCATGTTTAAGCGCACATCTCGTGGCGATCTTGCTCTCATCTACAATGCATATGTTTTGATGAGTGAAACCTGATCCTCGCCAGTAAGACCTTCGGTGCAAAGTTGTCTTGATTGCATCTTCCAGTTGTAACCTCATAACCTTGGTACGCAAGGCTTTTTTCCATTTTGGGTGGAGTAATTTAACCATGTCAATTCAATAAAGAGAATGCGTTAGGTTGTCATGCGAAATCTCAGAACTGCAGTGACATAAAGTGCTCATCCATGCTGGTTTTCCGCTTGAATAGGCTTTATGACCATTCTTGATCTAAGCTCCAAAAGTGCAAAGTTGGCCTGTGAGTTGGTGCTTTTTGAACTGTGAGGTCTAAGCCTCCTGCACCAATTCTTGGGCTCAGTCTTATTGTGGATTTTAAAAACTGCTAAATGACGCGATGCCTAGGCGCAAAGAGAAAGCTCTAAGAAGAATATCGCATGTGCTCTCAGTAAGGTAGAATTCCTACGCTATCATAATTACCCTGCAATGACACATCTGTAGGTCTTTTAAACAGGGCGGTCAATGCAGCTATGATCGCATAGAAATTCTACCCTGCTGTCTGCAGAGATAGTGGGCTTATCTAATATATTGAAAGTTTAGTCTCCGGGAAGGTGATCTGGTTTTCTTGAATACTTTCTTCTGCCCGCTTCATGATTGATATATCATTGCATGTGTTCATAAATGCCAGAGTACTTTATTTTTCTAAACTGCTTCTTAATGAACAGTGACAATTTTTCACTTGTTCAATTGTCTCAATTTTGCTCTACTCAGTTGAAGGTCTCACCTGAGGAAGTGCACATGTGCTATCTCTTCAAGATCTATTGTGTCTTAAAACTAAAAAGGGGCCATTACTTAGCACTGGTTGGCATCTTTGGCAATCTCACTTCTTTTTTCTTCATTGGTTAACGGCAGCTGGGCAGGTTAAATTTTGTCTGTGGGCTAACTCGGGACGGCTTTGTGAGGGCTACTCTACTCCACCTCAACTTTTAGCCATTCTGAACAGCAGTACTCGTGTACAACAAGGCTAAAACACATTGGCAAGTCTATAGTTCATGCATAGGTGCAACATATTGGATTTGCCAGTGCTTGTTTGTCTTAATCCTATCCTGTTTCCATGTACTGTAGAGTTATGAATGGGATCTCCAAGAGTTTATGACTCTTCTTGTGCAGAAGTGTCCTCCTTTACAAGGATGCAATAAACCATACAGTTCCTTTACGATAAAAAAGAGGTGCTCAAAATTGGTATCAAATACCCCTTGTTTAGATTGTGAAGTTGTAGTCAAAAAAGCATCGCAGCCGTTTGCTTGTACCTGTGTTGTGGCTTTTCCATTTGCTTTCATTTACTCCTCTTCATTAATTATGTTATGTGGCCAACCACATGAGTGCTAGCCGGACCGGAAAACCTGCATAAATAGTTAAGTAATTAGTGTGAACAAATACATATTTAAGCCTCACATGTACCTAGAGGCTGAATGAAGCTCACCACACCCAGGCGTGAGGGTACTAAAGGTACTGAAACTCATCTTGCAGTTGTGCAGTGTGAATTCCGGCCTGTTGATCTCAGGTAGACTTTGAAAATGTATATAAATGTGCAGTGGCTGTTACTGATGCCAGCATACTTACTCTGATGGAAGCTGCAGGGTATTGGCAGACTTTCATGGTTGAAAATGAGATAACGGGTATGAATCTCTTGCAGTGGGATGAACTTGGCAACGGGTGGGGATGAAGTACTTACCTCCATGCTGTTGACTGGCCCATCCGGTTCCTGTTGAGTGCTTGCCCCGAGTTGCACCGGGTCGGTTTTACATTTCAAAAGTCTATTTTATTTCTCTCCTAGGAAAGTCTTAATTATTCAGTAGACTGTTGAATCCTGCTGACGTTCTTTGTTAGCGACAATGAGCGCTAACAAAGTGCTGAATACTGGAATCAGTACTTGAACAGTCACACTAATCTTATCTGAAGATTGTGCTAAATTATCTCTTTGGGGGCAATGACTTGGTGTGTGAAAATACTTTGTGTCGGGTAGTCCACTTCAATTTTTAGGTCTCGTCCTATTAATCCCGCAAGCGATAATAGGACGAGAGTATAGAGGCCAAACCAAGGTCTGAAACCATCGCTGATTGTGCCGAGTGCATGTGCCCGTGCACGCGCTTGCCATTTGCTCCCCAACCGCCTGCCTCGCATAATTGCATCAGACCCGCCCCCTGCTTCACACAAAAGAATGCGCCCCCCGCCCCCGCAATGCCGAGAGCATTTCCCGGCCGCTTTTAATTTCATTTCGTGGCCGCTTTTCAGTTTATTTCGCGGTCGCTTTTAGGTATCCTGCGTGTCTTTTGCTCTTGTTTAGTATTGAAGATGACCAAATTGCTTCACGTAGATGTAGACATCAAGTACCACATACGGGGACGAGAGGGAGTTGTTATAGAACCTGATGACGGTGACATGCATTGACCATTGTGTTGTTTTTTCCAATTCTTTCTACACGCAGGCTCCATATCCAGTAGCGCTGCATGTAAATATCGTGAGCGTTCCCCAGTCCGCCACTGCGGCTGTCCAGGTAAATCAATACAAAATGGTTGCTTGGGCGGGATCGTTAATGTGCCTGCCTCTCTCCAATCCATGCATCTCTCCCCTTACCCAGTCTTCGGGTTTCCAAACACGCCTCTACTGGTGCTTGCTTTTACTATCGTGCCGAAGATTACTGTGTCGCCGATTTTGCGAAGCGCCCTCTGATTTGTTTTTAAGGGTCAGCATTCTAGTGTTGCCTGCTGTACCAGCACGCACGCACCATAGAGTCTGGCACTGCGTAGACTTGAATGCCCTGATCACGTGACCCGGAAATACTGAGCAATCTGGTTTGGCGCGCTCTGGCTTACCTATTTAAAAATAATCGGCCAAGACAAGCCCGTGTACACATCGAGGGAAGCAGGCGGACACTTTTGGTACCAGCGCCATGTAAGTAACCCTCCAGATTGTCCAGCGTGCTAATCTCCATTTTACTTTGAGGACATAGTGCGATACCGCATCACTGAGTTAAATTACCCGCTATTCGTTAACACCCTATCTCCGCTGTATTCGAGTATATGATCTAGCTGCACTTATTGGTGTGGAGGACGCATCATTTTTAACATAGAGCCCTGCACTCTATAACTTAGGCTTAGCCATTTAGGTACAGCTGTGACTTAGTAACTGTATTGGTGGGTTTCAGTCTGAGCCCCCCTCACATGTATCCTCCTCCTATCTAGTTTAAGGACTAGGGTGTTATTTACATGATCTGCCCACCTTAATGTATCAACCATGTTCTATTAAGTTAGGAACCTGGATAATATGCGAGTATTTCCAAAATTAGATGTGTGACATAAGCTTGTGGTTTTGAACATGCTCTTTATAGGAATCTCTTGATATTCCTGTTTAGCACACTTGATAATTTTTTCATTTCAGAATCGCGCTTGGTGCATTTTTTTGCGGCTTTATATCGTTCTTTGCGTCCTTACACCCTCCGCATATTTTATTGTCATTTGAGGACTAGTACCACGTATCTCCAATTGTAGAGATATCAGGTAACTTCTTGGCTTATTGCATGTCAAATTCGTTCACTCTTTTATTGCATAAGGCGAGTTACACTCTACTCTACTTCTGTATTGCAGCCTCAAGTGGGACAGTTGTCCGCTTCCTGTTTACCACAAGAGTAATACACCATTTCTCATTGTGAATTCTGACCTATAGACGTCTTGGGCTCAAGCGTCTCATCGCCTTGACTGATTATATTAGATATCGGATGTGACTGGGTTACAGGTATATATTCATGGCATTTAGATGTTTGTTATTAGCACTTTAACCTCTTACCGCATTAGGTTTCAATACATGTATATTTCTTTTAGATTCAACATAAAGGAAATCCAATTACTTCACTCGACCTTTTCATATATCCTTAATTGGGCGATTTAAGGCTTTGGACAGGTGACACATGCAGACCTCCGCTCCCCTGTCGTACTCCCTCTCGCAACAATGCATGCATGCTCGAGCCCGCTCTTACTCTCTCACACTGTCCCTTTCGCTCTCCATCACTTGAGTTGCTCTCATTCCTTCATCCCAGGCCTCCCCTGTCCCAACTCTAACACACGCCACGGCTTCACAGGCTTTCAGATCCTCTTCTCACTCTGCAAACACTTTGATCTACGTTGTGTCTTAGGGTCTCTGAGTAACAACTTTTCGATCCCACCCTGCCTGTCTCAACCTGTCCCATATCGCTTTGTGCGTGCGCGTTTTTAATATTTATTTATAGGGGGGGGGGATGCATGTCAAAGGTTTCCTCCACAGTAAGAAATACCTCTTAACAACCTATTAAAACATACATGTTTGGGTGCACAGGTGCAGAGCGTGGTGCCTGCTAGTAGGACATTGCGAAAAGGCACATATGCAACTCCAAAATTCTCAGTTAGTGCCCAAGTTGCAGACAACACAACCGAGAACCAGGGAGCAGTGGTGCAGTGCAGCTGTCAAATATCCAAACACAAGTTTACTGACTTTTTTTTTAATGTGCTAAAATGTAAATATTTAAGTTAATACAATACAACTTCAGAGGATCATTATTTTATGCTTCAACTAGCACTTGAGAAGCAGCTGCTACACACCCACCTACGCACATTATGTATGCCGCAATGAAAATGATCAGTCAGGCTTGGGCTTGTTTTTAACATGCAGACATTACTTCAGCTTGTTTATTTAACACCTTACTGGTTGCATGACGCCTAAAGAACCATAGTCTGGGGTTATGTTGCATAGATTTAATGATGTATGCATTGTTAATCTTAGAGTAAATTATCTTATCCGGAAACTTGTTTTAAATGGGAAAAGGTAAGCAGTTTCCTAAATTCAGCAAGTTTATTTCTCCAGAAAGAACCCCTCATCTTTTCTATTTTTGCGCCCGCGTAGCAAAGCCATTTCAGCGAGCCATTTTGTTTTACAAACACCAAGGAGCCGAATTCCATCTGCATTAGTGCTTAATGAGTAAACAAATGAAAGAGCAGGTACACCTATGGGGCAGGCAGCTGGAAACTTGTATGTTTTGGTCAGTCATCAGTCCTGTTGCTTTCCCTTTCATCGCTTTCCCTGAAGAGATAACATAGCTACATAACATGTGTATTTGTAAAGCACACGTTCACCCATAGGCATCTTGGCGCAATGACTTGCAGGAGGCCCAAGTATCAAGCCTTCTCGCTTCTTTATCAGCTTTTCATGTCTGGCAGCACCACTCAGCACCACCACATCACCACTCAGCACCACCACATCACCACTCAGCACCACCACATCACCACTCTGCACCACCACATCACCACTCTGCACCACCACATCACCACTCTGCACCACCACATCACCACTCTGCACCACCACATCACCACTCTGCATCACCACTCTGCACCACCACATCACCACTCTGCACCACCACATCACCACTCTGCACCACCACATCACCACTCTGCACCACCACATCACCAATCAGCACCACCACAGCATCACAGCATCACACAGCATCACTCAGCACCACCACAGCATCACTCAGCACCACCACAGCATCACTCAGCACCACCACAGCATCACTCAGCACCACCACAGCATCACTCAGCACCACCACATCACCACTCAGCACCACCACATCACCAATCAGCACCATCACAGCATCACACAGCATCACTCAGCACCACCACAGCATCACTCAGCACCACCACAGCATCACTCAGCACCACCACAGCATCACTCGGCACCACCACAGCATCACTCGGCACCACCACAGCATCACTCGGCAGCACCACATTATCACTCAGCACCACCGCTTTATCACTCAGCACCACCACAGCATCACTCTGCAGCACCACTCGGCAGCACCACTCGGCACCACCACAGCTCCACCTCAGCATCACTCGGCAGCATCACTCCGGGCCACCACAGCATCACTATGCGCTACCACAGCATCACTGAACGCCACAGAATCACTCGTCGCCACCACAACATCACTCGTCGCCACCACAACATCACTCGTCGCCACCACAGCATCAATCTGTGCAACCATTCAACAACAACTGGTTAAAATCTATTCTCTCAATGTTTCAAGCTTTATTACAAATGTCACAAAAAGATGTTAATATTTCACTTCTGTTCTTGGATTTTCGTCACAATAAAATACACTGAACATAATCTTCACAAAAGTTATTTACAAAAGTTTAAGCTATTGCCATTATAAATTACAATCACTTTTATTTAAGTATTAATTATTTAAAAAAATTAAAAGCCATTGTTATTTGTAATATCAATACATCTAAGTCACGTAAATACAAAACATGTTGCATTACAAATGCTATAGGTGTCACATTTGCGAAAGTTATAACTATTGGCATTGTAAATGACAAAGCTATTAATTTCGGTATAACACATAAATAAAAAATGTGTTATTTACAAGACCACCTTTTTGGATTCCCACAGAAATCTAAGTGGCCCAGAGACTGGCGAAGAAGTCAAGACTGCCTCTCGCCTGCACCACAGGCCGGGCAGGAGCTCCCGGGAGGGGGTGTGGTGCGTGTCAGAGCCTTCCTGTAGGGGAGGGGCCGAGGGGAGTGGTGTTTCTAGTGTGTAAAGCGTACTGCAAGGCCCTGCCCGTGAAATGTCAGTAATATAATTATGTGCCTGCTTTCTGGGGCCGCCCCGATGATGAAACCTTAGCGAGTGATATTTGACTGGTTGTTGATTAGCATCTAGTACATGATTCCCCTCTCTGGTGAGCTCATACGGGACTGCCTGTTATTTTTTGGTTGACCTTGACTGGATGAAGGGGTGGGATGGCCGTGCCTGGATTTGAACCCGGGACTTTCATATCATCACAATGAACGATTTTGGTTCTAGCCTCAAGAGTCAATGCTTAGAATGTCAGCGTCATGCGTGTAGAGCGACTGCCCTCAATTAAGATTTTGTCACAAACCCACTCTTAATTTTGCCACGCACCTTGTCGCACATTTCACTACATAACAAGTAAACAGATGAGGTGCTGCATGCTGTGGTTAAAAGTTCCTGCGTTCAGCTCCGGCGGCATGTGGTGATGCAGTCGGCCACTGCCGCACATTTCAAATACTGTTCCATTGGACTTGATGGCAAGGTAAACGTTCCTAGAGAACAGACTGCATTACAAGTCCTTTAGTAACCGTAATCAGGAGTTGATGGATCCTTTAGTAGGCTCAATATCCTGTGATTCTGGGTAAATTACCTAATCTCCCGAGCATACCAAAAAAAAAAAACGAATGTATCCTTGTGTTACATAATTGGTGGTCGTGTAAAGTGTTCCATTACATTCGAGTCGATTTCGCGCTATATAAAATTGCAACAAAAAAACAAACCTACAGCAGGAGCCATCGTATTCGACCAGCCCTTTTCCAAGTGCCTCTCGTGGCTCCAAGGCTATGGTGTGTCTGACAGGTAGAGAGCGATGGGCGGCCGATTGCAGCGTTTTCTCCGCATGTCAGCCTCTTGCAAGGTGTTGTCAGGGTTAATGTTTCTATGGTGCATTTTTTTTTTCAGAAAGGGATTCCACTCGGGGCAGGCGGGGTAGGCGAGCCGTGCAGCGGCTTTCTTATTCAGCGTAAAAGGCGCGTGTGCACTCCCTGGCATTCCAAGGTCCATGTGTGCAGTCCCGCATCTGCGAGAGGGTGGGCTTCACTGGGCGGGCATGCGTAGAATCCAATATGTTAACGGAGTACGACTGTGCCAGGGGAAGCGTGTGCAACCCCTAGCTCTAGTGAGAAATAGATGCAAACATAGATAGAAATGAGGAAGTCGCAGTACTATTTCTGTGTGGGTGGGAGTGCATAGGCAGTTTAAGAGAGATTACTAACTGCAAACTGATACGTATTGTAGCGATAGGAGTTTACATTGTCAAGCTGCGGGCGGGGGAGAGCTCCTTGCAAATGGCCTCGTAATGCTGGCAAATGGCCGGAGGGAAGCCGGATGGGGGCGGGAGAGCCTGGTGGGGGGCAGGAATGCGAGCGAGGGGAGGAGAAGTGTGGCAGGCGGATTAGGGAGATGCGCGGAGGGAAGGCAAATGGCCTCGCAATGCTGGCAAATGGCCGGAGGGAAGGCGGATGGGGGCGGGAGAGCCTGGTGGGGGGGCGGGAATGCGAGCGAGGGGAGGAGAAGTGTGGCAGGCGGATTAGGGAGATGCGCGGAGGGAAGCCGGATGGGGGCGGGAGAGCCTGGTGGGGGGCGGGAATGCGAGCGAGGGGAGGAGAATTGTGGCAGGCGGATTAGGGAGATGCGCGTGCTTGTGTGGTCACGTGACCCGCTTTTGTGGTCATGTGACTCACATGCACTGTGAAAAAACCGCAGTGGTTTGACGAGTCGATGGAGCACTTGAATTCTCGCCTATTACATTTGCAAGCGAATGATAATAGGTGAAACCTAAAAATGTGTTATTTACAAGACCAATAGTTCTAACTTTCCTAATGCGAGACCTATTGTATTGCAAATGCTTGTTTGAATGAGTGTTTCTCTTCATATATTTTAGCACTCATTATACCCTCAGTAGGTATAAGCAGTTGGGAGAGGATGTTGTCTGACGGTTAGATTGCTGACTTTGGAGCTGGAAACCAAGGTCCACATCCTGTAATTCTGGGCAAATCACTTAATCTCCCCGTGCCTGAACGTGTCCTTGTGTAAGGTAACTGGTGCTTGTGTAATGTGCTCCAATACCTTCGGGTCGAGTTCGCGCTATATAAATCTGCATTGAAAATGCAATAGGTCTCACCTTTTATTACGTTAAAGCCATTTGCTAATTAAAGGCGAGACCTATTGCATTTTTAATGCTTGTTCTTTTATGTTGAGCACTCTATGAAAGTGCATGTGTTTCCCAGTGCATTCCCACTTTGCTGCCTCCTGACTGAAATCCTCCCCCTGCCCCCCCATCGCAAAGAGCACATAAAGCTCCTTGAGAATGACACAACGGTCAACAAACAGCTCATCCCACTACTTTTTTTTATCGAAGTTCATCTAATCAAACTCCGGTAAAACAAAGCATTTGTCTTCCTTGGTCTGGGTTTTACGGTTAAAATAAAAATAGCAAACTGTTTCCGAGTCGGCCACTGCCGCACATTTCAAATACTGTTCCATTGGACTTGATGGCAAGGTAAACGTTCCTAGAGAACAGACTGCATTACAAGTCCTTTAGTAACCGTAATCAGGAGTTGATGGATCCTTTAGTAGGCTCAATATCCTGTGATTCTGGGTAAATTACCTAATCTCCCGAGCATACCAAAAAAAAACGAATGTATCCTTGTGTTACATAATTTGCTAGTCAAACTCCGGTAAAACAAAGCATTTGTCTTCCTTGGTCTGGGTTTTACGGTTAAAATAAAAATAGCAAACTGTTTCCGAGTCGAAAGGGCTTGACATTGAACTAACATTCATTAAAAACGGAGAGAATAATGCTCTCTTCCTTTTCTCCGGATTTACTGTTTGTTGGAGTTTTCTTGTTTACAATATGGGGTTTCAGGGGTTCCTGAAGGAGTTTCCTCCCTCCATCTTGCAGGCCTCAGAGATGCTGATGAGTGAGCAGTATAACCACTGTGAGCAAGCACCCCAAACCAGATAAATTCCCACCGTGGTTTTACTATCTTCAACAAGGGATCAGCATTTCGTTCAACATGTTTCCAATGCACACGCAATACAGTGTGGTTTTAGATTGTGCCGTT
This sequence comes from Lissotriton vulgaris, assembly GCF_964263255.1. Taxonomy (NCBI): domain Eukaryota; kingdom Metazoa; phylum Chordata; class Amphibia; order Caudata; family Salamandridae; genus Lissotriton; species Lissotriton vulgaris. The sequence goes on along the minus strand of NW_028247112.1, from coordinate 258,786 downwards.
CATTCAAATGTTTCTCAAGTACCCAATAAACACAAATTAACCATAGTTTGGCACATCGTGTACCAGTTCATCTGTACAACAAACATTGGCATAGCCAATGGGTCTCGCCTTTCAGACCTTGTAAGTGTTTAACCATGCAGCACATTATCCTGGGTGCTGTGCCATCAGGTATTGAAGAGTTGCCACTAGCAAAAATGCATATTTTATTATTTAATTATTTATTTTTTATAAACTTGTAATTGCCTTTAAACTTTTAAAGACATTTAAAAAAGTATTGCCATTTAAGGGTCTGCTGTTCAAATGGCACAAAAGCTTGCACACAAGTCTCGTTTTGAAGTCAGAGAATGAAAGTAAACAGGCCTCTCGGATAGGAACATGATTTACAAGCCTGTTACAGAAGAGCTTGGAGCAGGAATACCAATATTGTTATTTTTTCACTTCTTGGTGTAAAGAATGGGCTGCTGTTGCTTGCTAGAAAGACCGCTACATGCGCTTTACTATAAAAAATGTTTAGATATATATGGAAAAGTGCTGGAAATAATATAAAAAATACATCTCTAGAAAACCTTTCAACCATTACAATACTATTTAAAAGAGGATGTCGAACAGCGATCGGCTTAAACTTGTGTAAGGCTTGACTTAGCATTTTCTTTATAACGTGTTTTAACCTGATGCACCTTCAATAAAAACGGAACATTGTTTCCTGCCAATCTCCTATATACAGAAACTCTTCACAGAAAGCCAGCAATGGCCTTTTTCGTCGCCACTGAACTGAACTGTCCAGTAGGAGGCCTGTGTAAGAGTACAACGAATAAAAGCATGCATCCTCTTAAATTAAATCGGGTGGTGTTGTAGCAGCAGCCATGACATCTGCATTGCAACCCTTAGGAAAACAGCCATTAATTGTGTGTTGCAGCTCAGCTTGATGTGTTTTATCTAGGAACCCGATTCAATATTGTGACTTTTATACCCCTGTACGGCTATAATCAATAATATCCCTATAATGGCATAAGAATCAGATCCATATTTCAGTAGATCGCCCTTGCAGTCCAAGGCACAGCAAAAGCTACTTCCTTGGATTCCTAGAGAGCACACCGAGTTCTTTCGACACACCAAACCTCCAGCAACCTGGGAAATCCCCACTTGCTTTGTTTTGATTTGTAATAGAACTTCTGCGAGCACTGTAAGAACTGCCAGTTCTTAGTGACATCTTTATTGACGTCTTATGTCCAAACCTTACGTCAAACTCGGCACATTTCAGGTATAAATATACCAACGTTGCCTTAAGCAAACACACGGTGGTGGTTTTGGAGCAGAGCAGCTAATCTACTTTCCGAGAGCCCAGCAGACGCGAGAAGCCCACGGACGCTGCCTCTTTGACGCGCTGAGAAAGACGCTGTCTTTTCTCATGCCGAGAAAATCCAGCTCCGGCGTTTCCAGCCTACCCTTGCGGGTGACTGGGATATCGAGTCCTGAGAGGGAGATACCAGACCTCCAACATTCTATTCCCAAGGTACAGTGCTGACTAAACCCTTAGAGAGAATTCTTGAACAGATCCTTGGCAACAAACCTACTTAACTTAAACTGCTACTTACTTACTCCTTCCCACGTATTAGGCTTAGGTCAGGTACACCGGGGTAGGCGTAGTTTAGAAGCACCAGTTGAGGACATTAGCCTATATATATATGTATGTATATATTTTATCCATTTTAAAGTGTCTTATGGCTAAGAAACCATATCAATGCTTTTACAGTATTATTTTATAATACTCCTTTTACTGTACGTACTTTACTTTATATTAAGTATTGCAATTGTGGCAATTCATTTCTCTTGCATGAGAAGGAAGACTGCTCAATAAATAATACCTTTTATTGAAAACGCCCGTCTCTCTCTTCTCTGCACTCTGGTGAAACTAAGAACGCACATCTGACTGAGTGAAATAGCTTTCTATTGTTTTCACGACTCTAGAGATTGACTCTTATTCTGAGGGAGCAAAGTTGTCATGTTTATGCGGTTGTCGGAAGCTGAATCCCGTCTTGTCTGAGCCAGGGGAGCTGATCCCTTCCTATTCAGTCAAGAAAGTTTCCAGTGACCTCTGAGCTAGCTGGCGCAAACCTAAATTAAGTCTAACATAGTCAGTAGAGACCTAGATGACCTCAGTCCTACGTCTACACTGCTGTTTATGTTATTCCAATGCGCAGAGCCTATAGGGAAAATAGGAACTACACTACAAGCTCGGATGCAGAAAAAAAAACACTTTAGATTGTGTGCTCAACTTCAACTTCTAGTGCTTTGTCTTAAAATAGCAATACTTCGCCCTGGCTAAAATAGGAAGGCGGTAATGTAGCAGCTGGCAGGGCTCTATTTTGGCTCACAAAACCCCATATAGTAATTCAGCTGGAAACCAGCTAGTGCTTTGCTTGGCCACAAACTAGTGTGGCATCTAGGAGGTAGGCGAGTCCACAAATTAACAGGGAGAGCCGAGGCAAACGTCCGCTCCGCCTCCCAGTCTTTGTGTAAGAGCCCAGCCTGTGACAATATTCCGCATGTTAATCACTCCAAAAAACAGGCTAAAATGTCTTTTCAAGTTAACAAAAAATATTTCTAAATGCAGAAGCTTTTCAGAATAGTACATCAGATTACGTCTGCGTTGAGAAGTATTTTTTTAAACATTAACTGAGAAACGTTCCTGCCTTGATGACAATGCTGTTAGTGCCTTAGGAGGGAATCAAACAGCGAACACCCCGAACTCACACATTTGAAGGTGCTGTCATATGTGATGTACACAAAGGCGGCTTGGTGAAAAAGATTTTGCCCAGGATCACACACATTAGTGAAGCAGGGATGCCGGGATTAATCTTAGACTCTTCAAATTCATGCTGCATTTCAGCCATTCTTAAAAGTTTGTGCCGATCACAGATGATTTTCTTTGGAAGAGTGAGGTGTATGGAAGCCGATGGGCAATGAAAGTCGGTGTGCTTATTGCCCTGGTGCGGGTGCAGCATGCAGTATTGGTGTAGGGCTCCACATCATATATAACACCACACGCTCAGAAAATGGCGAGGAGAGGGGGGGCAAGGGAGGTGGTGCACACAGACAACGGGAGGGGGTGGGAGCAAAGTTAACTTGGACAATGGTGGCGCACAGAGGAGACCTTGAAACGCAAGCAGGAGGATGGGACGGGCTGAACAAGAAGTAAAAGAAAACTTCTAGAATAATACTTTCTTCCCCCAACATGTGTCCCTATCAAAACGAATGTAACCAACTTACTCAGGATACATCCTCATCCATGGGCGTCCACAGAAACTGAACAGATCGCACAAGAATGAGATTCCAAAGGCAGGGGAGAGGGGCTGCCCCAGGACCAGGGGAGCCTAAGATAGCAGGGGGGGGGGGAGGAGAGCGAGCTGTGAGGAGAGAGCAGAACGAAACCAGGGGAGTCTGAGATAGCAGAGGGAAGGGGAGCAACCTGCAAGGTCTTGTTTAATGACTTGTTTAATAGAACAAACCTATACATAAGCATCAGAGGTGAACACTTGCTTTCATGCTCCATCTCAGATGCGTGAACTTGTTTAGTTTTGAAGTTACAGCTGATGTTCGTAAGGGACACTGATTGCATAGGGAATGTTTCCTCGTGTAAAAAGACTAAACTATGAACCGTGATAAATCGGGAATGGGGCTTGGTAGTGCCCCGTTACAGAGGTGGTTTTGACATGAAGTGAAAAATAAACAAATGAAAGACATCTGGACTAACCAATTAAGCCTCCTACAGACAGCAGACACATGCACTCTTCTAGAGTGCATTTAAAAGAGACAGAGACGGTCTGCAGAAAAGTAAGCAAGAACAAGCATTGGACGTGCGGCCGTGAAAGTGACGGGACCACGCGGCTGGGAAGGTGATCGCACAGTGTGCTCTTTTTCAAAGCACATACTCGTGCTTGTGGCACGTCGCTGCGCACTCCCTCAAGGCGTATGCTGCACGAGGGCTAAAGGTCTCCTATGCAACGCATGCGTGCAGCATAGGTGAGACCTAAAAAGGCTGTCCAGCAATTCATGATTCTATAAGAGGTGCATGCTTTAAAGTAGTAAGAGAACCGCTGGTTTACACCCACACCCAGTTTAAGAGCTACTCCCCCATAATGTACACATACCCACTGTAGCTTTTTTAATACAGACAAAGTACTTAATCCATTTAAGGTATAAGCAGGCGCATTCCCACCCCAAAAAGTAGTATGCCCACTGGTCCTTGAACGTTATCCTACAACACATCATCTAGTTCATACAGCTGGAAAAGTAAAACTGCAAGTCCCAGAAACCAAACTACTGTTCGTGAATGTACCTGGGGGTCTATGACCGTGAACATTATGACAGTGGGTTTCTTGACAGTCGTTATGATGTTCTACTAGCAATTGTGAAAGTTTATAACTGTATGTGCTATCATGCATGTGGTGCAGAAACATGTTTTACACCTATTATCTTTCACTTCCCACCAGTGAGGCAAAACAGATTACAAAAAAACAGGCGCACTCCAATAGGGAAGTTGATTCCTCTGTCAGTCATGTGTTTTTCTTTCTTCGGGTTTGCACACCCCGATTGTGCTTCTGGGGCTAGGCTGCCCTTCTGCTCTGACCACCTCACTGCATTGGAAAACTAGAGCTAATTCATAATTTCTGACTTTGAAATAATGAGGGTAGTGCTAAATATACCATAGGTTTCCAGCTGCACAGTGCTACGAGGGAACACCCTTTTTTTTAGGTCTCGCTGGCGTTGCAGCGCGAACGCTGCCGCCAACGAGACTTATAGCTGCCGTGTTTGCCTTCAAGGGAGACAGACCTGGAGACAGACCTGTGCACGAGCCGATTCTAGTATGGGCACGAGCTGATTCAGGTCTGTGAACGCGCTTCACAGTAGATCGGCTTGTGCGCGTTAATTAATGCGGTGCACGTCAGGCGCCCAAGTAACAATTATCACAGCATGAGACCCCACTTATCACAGCATGTCAACAGGCGCCCCAGGCTGCTGGAGCACTCCACTATAATTAATGCGCAGTTGAGGGCTCCAGCAGCGCGGGCGCCTCTCGGCATGCTGTGATAATTATTTGGGCACGCCTGCGTTGCAGCACGAAGCGTGCTGCCGCTGGCGAGCCTTATTGTCGTTGTGAAGGCCTCCCAGGTGGCACAGAGCGGTGCACGAGCAGACACCGGTCTGTGAACGCGCGGGAACGCCAACGTGCACGCTCACGGCGTCACGTTCCTGTCCTCCCGCATCTCTTCCGAGGCACGCTCCAGGCCGACTTGCGGTGTGCGTGCTCCAGCGTTTCTGTGGTCCATTTACTGCAGCATGGTACCAACGGGCTTGGGGGCTGGAGGTAGACGACATGTGGTAAGTGAGGGCCGGGGGGGATTTGTTTGCTTGTCTTTATTGAGCTTCTCTTACTGCAGGCACGACGTACTCTGCTTACATTTAGCATGCAATGCCTGCTTTCTCTTCTAAAGCCACTGGGACGTCCGCAGCTGCTTCTTTGAAACGCAATTGCTTGTGCCTTTACTCTCCTCAAACAATTCTACCCATAAAATTAGTGAGGACAACAAGCATGCTGTGATACCTTGGGCCAAGTTTGCACTATATAAAACTGTAAAATAATATACAGGCACTGTCAGGCTCATAAATGCATGTTAGGAGGCGAGTAGAGTTATCGTACATGCCTGCGCTCGTGTAAGAGTCCTGTGTGCATTTTAGTTAATAAGAATACAGGTCACCTGCGACCACGACGTGGCAAAATAATACTCATAGCTTAGTGCTGCGACAGATTTTCAGAGCCCCTCCCTTGCACAAAGACACAAGCAGTGGTGAAAAGGAAACCGCTCCCACAGGCAGTTATCTAAACCCGCAAATGTGTTTTATATTGCATTATGATAGCCGTAAAGCTGCCGTGAAAATACATATAGGCTTAGACATCCGACACAGATGTGAGAAGTATTCCGAAGACAGGGGAACACATCAGGTGCGTGAAGGGACAGCAAACTATGGCACACTTCCTCCCATTAAGGTGTCAAGTGAAGGGAACGGCCTGCACCATGCACTCATAAAGCCATCTGTGTTTTTTTTGTGTTTTTTTTTTTTAGCAGAATGAAAGTTCATGTGCACGTGACATGAAGATGTGTCCTAGTACGTGCCTCGTCCCCTCCGAATTCTGAAGAACTGCGCTATGTTTGTGGATTCCCTAAGTGGAAGCTTGTGTGATCCTGGGCAAAAGACATCCTCTTCGTGAGCCTCATTCACCTTAAACCGTCCCATTTAGTTCGTCTAAGAACGGAATAATTGCTGCTGTGAAACGTCGTCGATATAATTTTATAAAATGTGCGTTTTCTTCATTGGGAAACAATAGGAAAGACATGGAGGCAAAGCTACTTAAACACGGGCTCCCCGCGGCACCTAACTTGTGTGTGGCCAAGATGTGCTCTTGAGAACTGCATCGCCATATGCACTGGCTGCCATCGGAGTACAGTGCCCAAACAAATGGGAACGAGTCTAAACCTCTAACAAAGAAGTACATAAAATCATGTAAAACCCAGTGGTCTGTCAGGCCAAGTGCAGAAGGTGTGAAGCGCATAGAGCTGCTGTGCATGGGTCTCGCAGAGTCTGTGAGCTGAGCGACCTGCAGCTGGGAAGGGCGTGCAGAGTATCTACAACAGCTGCAGGAGGGCAGCGCAGTACCCGTTCCTCAAGGACTCTGGAGCTGCGTCACATTAACTGCAACCTATCACAAGCATGGCGCGTAGAGGTACCCTCAGCGTACCTCGTGGAACTGCATGGAGGACAGGACTTTACAAGACCAATACATCATCCAAGCCCACCTTGCATGGTGCAGTTAATATATTGCCTTTTCTGTTACAGCGCATTGTGTACGCTGGGGAGGCAGGGTAAAACACTTTGTGCGCGGGTAGTGGTAGGTATGAAACACAAACCCAAAACGCTGTATAGGGCATATGTCATTCCATAAGACGTTGCAGCAGATTTAAGCATTTGTGAAAATAATTCATATAGCAATATTGAGTGCCTGCATACTCTGTTCCTGTCACGGCTGCGACCGTGTAACGGACGGGAGAGAGTGGCCACTGCCTATCCTGAAAGGTGGCGTGGGTGGTAAGTGGAGTGGGATGGTATGTGAGACAGAAATTGCATTTTTGCAAAGCTGATAGCCCCTTTCAGATGGCGTGAAGTGCAGAGACCGCTAACGGCAAAGGCCTTTAACAGTCCGGGGCAGACCTACCAACATTTAGTCCAGCACTTTCGCCCCCTGCTGAAAAATTATTACAGAGTCGGCATCCACAACCACAGTATTAATGCAGTTAGTCGAGAACCTGAAGGCAGCTGCGCACCTCCAGGTATTGTGTCCAGAGGCGTTCTGCAGCAGGCTCGCGCATGCATGCTCAACTTCGGGAAATGCAGCATCTGTAGTGAATGCGAAACATTAAAGATCTACTCTAGCTGGGCTCGAATATGAGTTTTCTGTAACAGCCGCTCTAGAGCTTGTCCTAGAACCGTCTAGAACAGTCAGTGGCAGCAGGTCACACAGCACTTAGGATAGACGCTGCAGTTCTTGCTTCACGTAACGGCTGCATACAGTATAATGGATGCCTCTCCTGCTGCAGGGGGAGGAGGGGGCTTAAAAACTGCAGCTCTTGTTGCAGAGTGGCAGCATAAAGGCGCTGCAAAGCCAAGAAGCAGCCATGTCCCTACTGCAATCAGCCTAGATGTTGCAGTTCACTCTGTAGTCCGTCTACAATCTGCGGGTCTTTCTTGAGTTATCTGGAAGTTTCCCGAAGGAACAACAGACTGACAGTGAGAGGCTGTAATGTGAACTCCCGTAGAGGGCTAAGACCTCTTATCCGTGCAGTGGTCACTGCACACAACAGAGAATACACAGTAATGTGAGGTAATATCCAGCATAGGTAAATTCTTATAAGGTCCCAGAGGCGAGACCGATTGCATTGCAAATGCTTGTTCTCTTTTGGTTAGCCCACCTCTAATGTTGGATACAGCCTAATTAGATCTTGCGTACAGACTGCTTTTTAACTGTCTGTCTGAAAAAGCAATTTGACGCCTCGTCTGGGGTAGTAAGCACTATACAAATGCAAATGCAATACAATACAATCTTTCTTTAAGACTCACTTTAGCATTGTGTCCAAAGTTTACCTCCGTAAAATCCGGACTTTTTGGCAATTCAGTGGCCATCAAAAAAAAAAAAAACACTTAAGGAACGAGGGTTATCTGGCGATCCAAGTAAATACAGAATGAACGCCTGGGAAGCAAGTGTAAAACAACTATCCCTTCTCGAAACTTTGTAACTCTGTCCTGAACAGTAGACTTCCTATAGGAGCGCAGTGACAACCATCAGACCACACATGCTAGATATGTGCTAGCACGAGTAACTGTCAGAAGACCGAAATGAGTACTGCACGATGCGTGGCTCCTCCATGCCGCTAAATTTCCAACTACCTCTTTTGCAAACCTCTTGCCAGAGCATGAGAAGGCAGTCAAACATTAGATGCGTATGTGGCGAAGCATAGATGGAACACGCCAATGTTGAAAGGCCTAGGACTGGGGCTGTAGACGGTCATCGCTGTCTCTCACCCCACTTTGCCTTTCAGTCCTTTATATTAGTTTTTTTTTCTCGGGGTAGCCTACCCCTGACTGTGTTGCTGCCCTGTGCTCTCCCTCCACTGCTGAGCTCTTGCAGATGTTACCACCCACTTAAACCAGAACCTTTCTGCAAACAGCCTGTGTTCCTAGTTCCTTTTGACATGTTCTCTAGGCACAAACTCCACTGGAGGGAGTTGTTTGATTTAGTCGTGAATGGAACCACTACTTCTTCTAACAGGGACTTCTGTGACCAATATTTCTGAAGATACCAGAGAATCAAGTTTTGCCTTGTATCCTCTCCTGTGTTAGAACCCAACAGTCTGAAGTGGGTTCCTTGAAGAAGAAGAAAATGGCGAATTCTTCATCCCACCTGCAACTCTTGGCAAGTGTCTGGTTGTTGACCAGATCAGGAGCAAGGATCCTTATTTCCATCATGAAGCTTTTGTCTCTTTTAAAATTTCCCTTCAAAGGGCTTGTTGGTAACCCTTGAAGGAGTATATAGGTTTGCTGAGCCATTTCCAGGTGCAAAACATCAGAATCTTATCTGATTTAACATTCTGATTATGTCATCTTTTGAATTGCTTGTAAACTTGGTGACTATCCATTCAACATGGTGCCTTTTTTCAACTCATGCTTCAAGCTGAACATTATGGTTTGTGTGTGCTTAGCGGTACATTCTCTATGTATATTTACTTGGTCCAGATAGTGCATGCCCAGCTTTATAACAGGTAGCTGCCAGATTTATTGGCCAAGCTCCCATCACGCAAGACCATATTAGCAGACTCATTTCCACCATTAAGTCTGGTTCCCCCTTGGACCCTTGTCCTCCATCTGTGATGGCAAATCTTACGGAAGTGATCTCACGGCCACTCATGGAAATCTGCAATACTGTATTTCAGACCGGTCAATATCCTAGGTCATGGAAGAAGGCTGTGATTAAACCTCTTTTGAAAAAACCCTCCTTGGATCCTACAGCTGTGGCCAGCTATAGACCCATTGTGTGTCTCCCCTTTCCTGCCAAAATATGCGAATCTCTGATGAATAAGCAACTCTCAGAGTTCGTCGATACTCGCCAACTTCTCGACGAAACGCAGTTTGGTTTCAGGAAAGGGCATGGAACGGAGACCGCCTTAATAAAGGCCTCAGACGAGATCAGAGCTATTATGGATCAGGGAGGTGCGGCCGTCCTGATCCTTCTGGACTTGTCTGCAGCCTTTGACACGGTCGACCATGCTATTTTGGTCGACCGTGTCACAGCCCTGGGGATAAACGGTATGGCCAGGGATCTTATCTCATCTTTCCTGGAAAACGGCACCCAGACAGTGAGGCTGCGTGATTTCTACTCCCCTTTCTCTGCACTCCCTTGTGGAGTCCCACAGGGCTCCTCGCTAAGTCCCACGTTATTTAACATCTACGTAGCGGACTTAGCGAGGGTAATAAAGGCCCATGGGGTACGGCTTACATCTTGCGCAGATGATACCCAGCTGGTTCTGGCAATCCATAGAGACGGCCCAGTGGTGGCAGCCAACTTCCAAAAAGCCATGCTCGCGGTCAGTACTTGGATGGCCTCTAACTGTCTGAGGCTTAACTCTGACAAGACCGAGATCATGACCTTCGGCAGGCTTTCCCCGGAATGGTCTACTATCTGGTGGCCTGCACAGCTGGGCCCTCCTCCTGTCCCGGTAGAAAAGGCCAGAAACCTGGGAGTTATTTTTGACAGTAAACTATCATTTAGCCTTCACGTCAACAAGGTTGTGTCATCAGCATTCTTTATCTTAAAAAAAATCAAGAAGTTACTGCCTTACCTCCCTATTTCAGCTGGGAAGACTTTGGTCTCCACTTTAGTATTCTCAAAAATAGACTACGGGAACGCCCTCTTCTTAAACACTCAGAAGCGCGTCTTAACGAAGCTACAGTCTATTCAGAATGCGGCTGCAAGGATTCTTCTTGATATCCCCCGCCGCCAGCCTACCACTCCCGCCATTCGTCACCTTCACTGGCTGAGAGTAGAGAGCCAAATTAAATTTAAGGCCCTCTGTATTGCCTATAAGGCAGTGAATGGCGTCGGACCCAGGTTTCTCACAGAAGCCTTTCAGCTGTATACCCCCAAGAGGCAACTTAGATCTGCTAATACCTGTCTCCTTTCAGTACCGCGCACGAGAACTGCCACCTGGGGAGATAGGCGCTTTCTGGTGGCTACTCCGAAACTTTGGAATCTGTTGCCACTGGCGATTAAAACTGCCCCTAACCTGATGAGTTTCCGCAGGCTCTTAAAAACGTGGTTGTTTAACCAGTAAATTGATGACTGATCTCTATTAGCTCTTCATGCGCCGAGACACCCCAGGGTACTCGTATGCGCAATAAAAATCTCGAAAATAAATAAATAAATTTTAAAGGTGTGTCCTACATAGGTAAACAGGAGGTTCTTGGGTGATTTGACGGGGTTGGTTGGTGCACTTTCCAGGGACTGCTGTGATTAGTTCAATTTCTCAGTTGCTGTGTTTCTGAGTGGGTGTTTTTTTCTTCACTGCAGTTAAGAATGGCCCTGTCTGGGCTGAGCCGTGCCTTAAGGTGCCTGCGCTTAACTCCTGCACTCTCCTCCTGTTCAGCGCTGGGATCTGCTCCTCCGATCTTCTCACAGGTAAGAGACCCTTACTCTCTCTTCTCTCCTTGTCTTCACACGCTAGGAAACTTAGTGAACACCAGCTCAGCTTCAAGTGAAAGCTTCTCAGCTGACATGAGTGCAGCAGATATAAAATGTGATGGGAATTTAATATAGTCCAAAATGTAGCCCGTGCAGCCCGATTATCTGATTTCAAAAGCTGCCTGCAGAAAGGGCTGACACGAGTCTCCAGCACTGAAAATTAAAGCAGTCCCGGGTATTGCCTCAATTGATGAAGCAAACCAACTATCAGTTGTTCATTTTGACCTTAACATGCCCAGTGTCATCTTTAAAAGCAAGTCCGTGAGGTTAAGCACCTGTGGCATTCTGAAATACATTCACGGACCGCACCTAGTTGGTCACAAGACCTCATGGATTGGGAAGAATCACAATCACACGTTCACAGACTGCTTTGTATGTGATCTCTGCTTAGTGTGGTTTGGTGGATAGCATCCTCATCGGGTCTTTCACTTGAGTGTCCCGTTCTACAAGTGACATCAAAACCTCCACCAGGAAGGAGACTGTCTGGAGGTTGACAGTAGTGAGTGGATTAAAATGATCTCCTATCCTTGAGGTGTATCTTTATTGGGGGGAAAAGAGTAGGGTAGAGATAAATCTAAAAACAAAGCGATGTTTAGTGAACTAGTCACTGGTCCACGACACCTAGTGGTTGGGTCGATATGTTTCGGCTTGGAACAGCCCCTACGGGTCTATGGCCTTCGTCAGGAACAAAGGAATATATTTAGAGGCCGTATACTTCAGGGCTTCCCAGATAGTGTGTTATAATTGAGTGGAAGCACTCACCCATCTTCGTCAGTGAGCACACTTTGCTCTAGACAGAACATGGTTATAGGTACAGTCTTTATGCCTATAACTTAAATATGCATTTCTTTTGCTTTAAACCCCCTGGTTGGGGAGAGATGCATGCAGAAGCACTGCGCAGGACGGTTTAAAGCCCAGCCTAAACCCCTGTCCTACATTTCTCCACACCATGATGCAAATTAAATGCATATTTAAGTTGTAGGCCTAAAGACTGTACTTCTGCTTCTTTCTCCCTCAACTTTTTGATCTAAACATTCTAACTGTGGCCCAATGCAGCACGAGGTCGAATTGGGCAATGTTTAAAATGGATGCATTTTTTAATTGTTTAAATCTTTCTAAAAAAAATTCTCACAGTTTGCTATTGGGAAGCCTGTTCTTGCTTTTTCTCCTAAAACTGAGAACCAACTGGAGGAGAGCTTATGAGGAAGCTCTACCAACAAAACTCCTGGAACTCCTAAACCAGTGAGCTTGTCTATATAGGGCTAGTACATCCATCATGTACGTTGGGACCAGACTATGCAGGCAGCAGAGTGTGGAGAAGTTTACAGGCATCCAGTGTAGGGAGTATCTTTCTGGTGATCTTTTTTCATCAAACCGCATGTCTGTCTGTCTGCAGTATTTTGTACTAGTTGACATCTGCTGGCTACTTTGGTTGGTAAACCTGTGTATAATGTTTTGCTACTCCTATTAATCCTCCGATGGTGGCGAGCGAAGGCCAGATGTTGTGCAGTTTTTAAGTTCCAAAAAGCAGCCTTTGTGTTTTTTGGTTTGCTGAGATTCTAGTTTTTATCATTGGGAGTAATATTTGAGTTAATTAAAACCCCAAATGTTCGACTTAGGAGTCAGGACTGAGTATTTCCCCCACTAAGTCTTGGTCATGATGATATTTTAAAACAGTGGCCGTGCACTTTGTCCACAAAAGGAGATCTGAGTCTTCGGACTCTTAACTTTCTACAGCTGGATGCTGCCCAGTCCTTGGTGCGATCAGACCTTCCTGTAGTTTCTTCAAGACTTCAAGATATGATGTTATTATAATGTGTCCCTGCGTGGTGTTGGCTAATGGCTGTATCCCAACTTTGAGTTTACTAGGTATCTCAAATGGCTGGGCCAGGTGGACATTACTGTCAGAGTCATCGGGGTACCTGTATGGACTCCATGCATGATTTACATTGGTGTTAGTCTGTAGGGGCCCAGTTGTTCCTTGTTAGAAAAGAATGAGGTAAACAACGCTAAAGTGTTCACCGATGCGCTAGAAACCATGGTTTACTATACCACGAAGAACAGAGCGGTCCACTGTTTGACAACAGCCAGGAGATCCAAAGGCCCAGAAACACATGTTGTTCATTATCAACTCCAAGACCTCTCCAGAGGCCCAGCAGGGCTGTATCTAGTCCATACCTTGGTCGGCAGCTGCGTTGTTGGGTGTGGGAGAGCCGGCGTGGTGGCCTGGAAAGGATTGGGCTGCCACTAACTTTTCCATCTTGATCATAGTGTAGAGCCAATCTTTGTGCTTTTTTTAACCCCACCGCAAGCTTTTCATTGCTCTGCCCCATGGGTTATGCATATTCCATATTTAACATTTGAAGGAAGGGAGAAGTCTTGCTCACCTTGAGCACTTTTGTTGCCTAAGAGTTCCCCCTACATTGCTAGAAGTAGGTGTCACTAGGTTCGCTGCACGCACTCGCTCCACTGAGATGCTGAACTCATGCTCCATCGCACTGTTTCTCTGACTTGTTCCTGCCCCCGCAAAGTCATTTTTGCTCTTTTGTTGTGTCTCAATCTGTTACTATTGCTTTCTCTCCAGGCAAACGGAAACGCAGTTCTATGCCGACCTGCCAGCGCCTCGCCACTCAGAATACAGGTGGGCATCCATAGTACCACCCCATGGAGAGGATTCCACACATCACCATCTCATGAAAAAAATGTTGTATGGAAAATCGAGAGAAAATACACTATCCGACCCATCGGGATGAAGAAAACAGGTGGAAGAGACCACACAGGTGAGCCGGAGCGTAGGAGAGGGTCTGTTAACCTTGGTCTCCAGTGCTGCTGCCAGCGCACAGCGACCGCCTATAGTAGCTGGTGATCAAGCGATGTAATTCATTCAGTGCTGCTGCCAGCGCACAGTTACCTCATATCAACCAGGGACCTAGAGTGCATGTTTTGGTGCAGAGACGGCATAGCACACATCCTTGTTTCCTATGCCAGCAACCCACTTCCTGGAGCCTAGGTAAGCCACGTCTCTGGCAGGGTGTACTATTCCCCCAGGTGAGGGTTCAGTAGCATGAGCACTGTACACCCGCAGTGTCTAAGTCAATTCTTAGGCATTGTAAGTGCAGTAAATCCATAAAGAGTATATGGTCTGGGAGCTCCATTTTTTTTTTTTGTTTACATTTGTTTTTTATTCGTTATTTTGACATTTACAAACTCCACAGCTCGATAATGGCTTTACTGAATCTGTGACGTTTGGTAGCAAACGTCTTGGCACATCAAACCCACACTGAAGGAGATGTGGGATTGAATGTAAAATGCACACATTGGGCATCTTAGGGATGTTCCCTGAAAAACGACCAGCCCTGGTGTGGTTCCTGAATGGCTGCCTGCCATTTGCCACCACCAAACAGGTTTCTTGACTCCTTAGTAGAGGGCCTCCAGAAACCAAGCCCATCCTGAGCAGAGGTGTCATGTCTCCTCCCCCAGGATGGGCTGGGTCCTCAGAAGGGAAGCTTCAAGGGCCTGCCACCTTTGTAAGCTGTCCCTACCTTCTGCTGCCCCCAGCAACTAGCTCCCACCGGTTCTGACCTCCACTTTGGGTGGGAGAATCGGTGGAAAAACCAAGTTAGGAGAGGTGAGCCCACCTTTGCCAACCCCACCCCTCCATATGACACTATTTGTGCACCTAAGCTGAACATATGAAACGAGCCTTGTGTGTCCTAGCCGAGCACCGGTCACCACGCTCAAGTAACAAACTATCTTGCAGTCCCTCAGAATACAAGAAATCTGTGGCCCCCGGTGATACATGCTTTCTTCCTTACTCAGTGGTGGGCCATTAATCGATCATTGCAAGTCTGTAGTGACGAAATGCCAACAGCTGCATTTATGAAATAAGAGACTGTGTTTTATGCCTTTTGGAGCAAGTGATGAAGGGCTCCATTAATTATAACCAGTCCCTTCGCAGCTCGCTCCCTTGTGGCTTGGCTCAAATGTGTGTTTGCAAATCACCAACAGTAGGGACAGCTGGCCCGCAGCAGTCGAGGTAAATGAACAGTGAATGCCCAATCTTCAGATAGTCATCCGCTGTGGGATTGATCAGTGCTTGGTAATGAGCCTCCTCTCCTTTTTCTAGGACGGATCCGCGTGCACGGTATCGGTGGGGGACACAGGCAGCGCTACCGCATGATTGACTTCCAGCGGCTGAACTACGAGCCTGGGAAGGAGAACGTCCCTTTCGAAGAGAAGGTGATCCAGGTGCGCTATGACCCTTGCAGGTGAGACTGAACTCAGTGTCGTGTGCACAGACTCCAGCTGTCTGATTGAATGAATGAATGAATTTACATTTATACAGCGCATGGTTACCAGAAGGCCTCCCAGCGCTGGAAACAGAGTCCTCACCTCACCGCCAAGCATTCAGGGGAACAGAAAGGTTTTCAGGAGCTTGCGAAAGGAGAGATAGTCTGGTTCTCCAGTCTCTCTGGAGGAATCGGTAGCTGTCTGCATGGTCCTCAGGCCGCCCATGCAGGGTTTCCAGCTCTTTGTGAGTCAGGTTGAATCTGCAGTGCACATTTAGCACTTTGAAGACCTTGGAACACTATGAACTTTTCTTGGGGTCCTAGGCAGTCAGTGGTTATTGTCAGTGTGTTACTGTGGGTTCCCACTGGGGTACCCAGGGCCACAATTGGATAACCAGGCTTCTCTCTTAAGACACTTGACGTTCTTAGAGCAGCGAGAGTGGGCAGAGAAGGGTTTATATAGGGGCCTCCTTTGAAGTCTCCCAGTATCCCAATGGTCCAGTGTCGGATTTACTGGCTTCACCGGGATTGCATGATCTTTGGTGCAGTTCTTTTTAACTTGAGCGTTTCAGAAAAATAAATAAATCCAGCAGAGCAGCGGAGTATTCTCTGGTACTTCCCCTTTTCTTAGGGGAGAGTTCCAGCTTCTAAAAGTAACTTTAAGGCTTCGGGTGGAATACCTGGCGTTTTCCTTCACTCTTAGTGGCATCCTAGAAGATGAAGGGTTTACAAGAATTCAGATACACTATGGCTCGGTAATTAAAATGGCATGTCCATTCTCAGTCATTAACTCTTCACTGCCTTATTGATAAATACTATGAAAGGATGTCCCGATCATATCTGGGCGCCGGTGAACTCCTTAATGAGGGCCCCCAGTGCACACTTTTGTGCTGCCATTTTAATATGTGCACAACGTCACTAGTGATGTTGCACGCATCGGCTAGGCCTGGGAGGGTACTCACAAACATTTTCCTTGGGGCCACAAAGTTTGGTCCACACTGATGCCAGCGTGCGGTGTAAAGTGGGTGTAGGGGAAGCAAAGCATGTATATCTAGTGGCTATCTTTAAAAATGAAGGTGTTCCTAAAGTTAAGGGTCTAGTTACTTCCTCTCCCTAACTGCAATTAACCATGAATTAAGTGCCTGCTGTATATTAAAAATGTTTTCCCATGTTAGTGATGAGTCGAGTAAACAGCAGCCCTTTACATGCTGCCCGGGGGGCCGAACGTAAAGGTCGGGAGGGCCGCATGCGGCCCCCGGGCCGTACTTTAAGGATCACTGCTCCACACCCTCCAAGTGCCGTCCATTGATCAAGCTGGTGAACGCACCCGCTTAGATCTCCTTGGCCAAAGGAGGATAATGTATGTCGCACCCTGTGACATGTTCGGCTCATCTAGATTCAGAATGTTGAGTCTGACCTCCCTGCCTGAGCGAGCCTATTGTATGTGTGAACCTCCAGCTACACGCACACAGCTGTTGTCATTTTACAATATGAGGTCATTATTTGTTATGTTCAATGAGAATCTATATCTTATGTATTGAATTGTACTAATTATTGTGGTAATTTCAGAAGGTAATAGAGAAAATAAAAACTATTAAAACCCAAAGCATTTGTCATCGTGCATCCCTACTACCTATAAAAAAAGAGGCTAATCCTTATTAACACCTACTCGTATATGTTATTGGCCTCACGGGTATTTTATCGGTTGAATGAATAGAGATGTCCCCCAACTGTTTTATGTCAAAACATATAACTGTCCCCACAGAACTCCGAAAGAAAGCTTTGATGTGTGTAATATGATATTGGCACTCTGACATGTGCCCTTCGAACAGCCAGTGTTCGTGTTTACCCCCCAAATGCCCAGATTTCTTCATATCCGTCTCCCCAATGATTCTCTATAGAGGGGGCGGGTCCGATGGGGGTTGGTGTGTAGCCTTTCATATCTGCGTTGTAAAGCTTTACCAATGTCTCTGTTAAAAGCAAGCAAAGTCGGATGGCCTGGAGTGTTAATCCCTACACATAGTTCTCCTCGCAGTAGAATAAAAGCTAATTCTCTGCAGCTTTTCTTTTAATTAACCTTAAGGGTTCACAAGGAGGGAAGGAGCCCACACTGAAGTGCTATAGAAGTGGTTTATTGACTGGTATAACAAAGTACAGGGATGACCTAATCACAGCTTAGGTCCCCAGGGCATAAAGGTCTTTGTGGAAAGGGGTAGGCGTCTGTTCCTGGGTTGACGCGTTCTTCCTCTTCGGCCAGTTCCGCTCGCACCCAAAACAAAAGGAAAGATATGTTGCCATTAGATCACCTCTTCTAGTTTTCCTTCTTGTGGCTTCAGCCAACGGTCGGCTGCGTCCTTTAGTTTGTAGAAGAGGGTTTTTGGAACATCATTGGGTTGTCCTCTTTCCTGTCGGAATCGTATTCTGTGATTTTCGTCATCGACTTGCACTTAGCGAATGTTCAAATGCGCAGATTTTTTTAAAGGCAGTTTAATAGGCATTAGCTGTATCTTGTAAAGCGTTTGAAGGGGAAGTTAACTTATTTGTCACCATGGTGACTTTTAACAAAGTAATGCCAGAGGTAAATGTATCTGCGTCAAAGAGTGGGGCAGCTGTTTTTGGACTTGAGCTATGAAAGACAGTTACTTAATTTGGGTCCACGTTGTAGAGATCAGGTTATTTTTTTTTTTTTAACTTAAGCAGGAAGGAAACTTGAAGAATATTATCCAAAATTCCTGTGGATGTGTGTGCAGAAAATCAGATCGTATTAAAGGTCTCAATTTCTACAATTTATTTTAGGAAAGGTCCCAATGACGTGGTGGGCTAATTACTGTTAGGAGTGGACAGCTATGAATATTAAGTAATAATTGAATACACTGTTTGAGTCCGAGATTTATCACTCATCCATTCTTTCACTCATCTATCTTTACACTAATCCTTTTAATCATCCATCCATCAATACTTTCAATCATCCATCTGTAGGAAATGGGACCCCCGGCCGGCCAGGGCTTGCGCCACAGCCAGTCAGAGACCGCCACTCCTATGTAAAGTCGACCCCTGCTCGCCCTCTAGGTAACGCGGCGCGGGCAGTCAGGCCTATCTCGGAGGACATGTGTGAAGCATTTGCGCACGCACCCACCAACAGCAACATCCCAGGCCTCCCACAAAAGGAACTCCACGCAAAGTATATATGAAAATAGTCTTTATATTAAGAAGGACACATAGGAACATACACTTTACAATGTGCTCGAGGCACGGCAGGGGTCACCAGGGAAAAGGTGCAGGGCCAAGGGACCACTGCCAGGAAGGTGCACATGATGGAGTTGGCATTTAGAACATATAACAACTGGGAGCTTCCTCGGACTAGGACTAGAACACATAATCACCAGGAGCTTAGCATTAGAACACGTCACGCCCCGGGGTCTCATAGGACTAGCAATAGAACTCACTCTAACCAGCATAGACTTACATGAGGCAAGGTACACAACACAACAGAGGCCCCTATCAGCAGGGCAACACTTAAGAGTTCTCAGTATCACTTTGATGTTAGTCAGTAGCACCCCCTAGGCCAGATGGCCTTCCTGAGGCAAGGGGCGCCTTAGAGTCTCGATGTCCAGAGTGGGCTGCAAGGGGCCCGGGGCAAACCTAAACGTGGCAGCGGCCCACTAAGTGCTGGGCCGCTGGGGGACTTGGACATAGCCCCGGAGGCTTGGGGGGACCGGGGGCAATGGTGGAGCTTCTCGCTGGGTCAGGGACACGTGGTGGGGCCACTCGGGGCCCAGGCAGGGCCAGGGACACGTGGTGGGGCCACTCGGGGCCCAGGCAGGGCCAGGGACACGTGGTGGGGCCACTCGGGGCCCAGGCAAGGCCAGGGACACGTGGTGGGGCCACTCGGGGCCCAGGCGTAAGGACACGTTGGAGCCGCCTCGGGGCTCGGGGGCCAGGACACGTTGGAGCCTCCTCGGGCTCAGGACGAGGACTGTGGGCAGGCGGGGCCCCCCTCGGGGGACCCGGCTTCAATGGGCGCCCCCGGGGGACGTGACGGAGCCTCGCGGGCTCGGAGGGCCGAAGCTGTAGAGGGAGCCTCTCGGGGCTCAGGGGAGGGCAAAGTATGGCCAGGCGGGGTCCCCCTCGGGGGACCCGGCATCACTGGAGGGCCCGCGGGCCTCTACACACATGACTGCACACGCGGGAGGGAAGGGGCGGCCACCGGCAATGTGGCCCGATGCCCCGCCTCCCCTCCTGCATCACTCACCGGTCGGCGAGCGCGCCGGTCTCTCCCGCTCTCCGGGGCGCCCTCTCGCTCCTGGGGGGCCCCGGGGGGGAAGCGGCAGTCGTCTTGGGGGACGCAGGGGCGCGGAGTGGGCTCCCGCCAGCCCCTGCCTTCTCGGCTCCTCCGGTCGTCTCCTAAGGCTCCCCGGGCCGCCGGCCAATCAGAGCGCGGCCCGGGGAAACGTCATTGGGCCGACAGCCAATCAGAGCGCGGCCCGGGGGCGGGCCTCACGCGGGGTCCCGGGCTGCGGCGGTGAACACAGGGGGGAATTGACGAGGGCCCGGCTCCCTCGATGAGGCCGCCAGTTAGGAAATAAAGCGAGGTAGGCACTCGCTGGGGGCGCGGGCCCCCTCCCACGACAGGCAGATGCCGGGTGGGCACCGGCTGGAGGAATGGAGCGCTCCCAGCGCTGGGGGGCAGAACGGCAGCGCCTCGAGGCGCTAGGACAACAGGAAAGCGCTCCCAAGCGCTAGAAGCGGGAATGAGCGCCCCAAGGCGCTAGGATAGCAGGAAAACGCTCTCAAGCGCTAGGGCCATAGAAAGCAGGGTCCATAGGAAGTCCAGGAGTCCAGGGGGAGCACATCAGCTCTGAGAAGGGAAAAAGGGACATCAGCAGTTCAGGAGCAGGGCAGGGCCCAGGGAGGCCAGCCAACCCTGAGCCCACGCAGCAGCACGACCCCGGCAGGGACCCAAGCAGGAAGAAGAAGAGAGAGAGAAGAGGGCCCACCTTCCTTTTATACAGGAGCTTCCTTTGTCTCCCAAAGGGGCAGGCAGGGAGAGAACCAGCCAGAACTGGTTATAAGGAGTTTCAGGTTACTGGCCAGGCCAGGGACACTGGATGCACCCCAGGGGGGTGGAGCCAGCCTGGTGGGGGAAGGCCCGGCAAGCTTCAGCCAATCAGGCGCCAGCACACCTACTGCACACACACACCAAAGTCTAGAAGTGGCACTTCCCTTCTAGTCACACACATGCCGCATACATCATCTTGTAGCATTCAACCTCACGAGCGCATACATACCAAACACGACCCGGCACGCCCCACGCATCAGGGACTACCAGAGCCACATACATTCCCCATGCATTCCTATGGGAGGCGGGTCTCTCTCACCCCACACACACTCAGAAGGGGAACCACCATTCCCCGGACACATATAATGAGCACAAAACTTCAGGGGTGGACCTGCCAGAAGGGCCACGTCCAACACCATCCATCCACCCATTCTATCCATCAATCCATCTATCTGTCCATCTGCCGCTTCACTCATCCATCAATCCTTCAACACATCCATTCTTACGTTCTTCCTCCCACCCTTTCATGCAGTCCATCCAGCCACCCTTTTACTCATCCAACAATTCCATCACAGTGAGTGCAGAGTAGTGAGTGCCGAGTGCAGAGTGCTGTGTATTGGCAATGTAAATGAAAATGCCATTTATTTATGATTTAAAGAAGAAAAAAAGAAATGTCATGAGCAATGCCAATAGCTCTACCTTTAATGATGCCGAGACCATTACATTGTAAATGCTTGTTCCTAATTGAGACTCTAGTGTAGAGAGTTCTTTGAAGAAAGATAATGTCCTGATTCATGACAGCAGAGTACAGAAAGTATACGTGTAAGAATAGGAGGGATGCTGTGTTACTAGTAAGTATCTTACTCCGCACCATTTCTTTGTCTGAGACTTGATTCTTTGTCGATATTTTAATGACTCGCTCTGCAAGGGTTACCAGCGAGTTGGAAATCTGAATAGGGTCACCGGCAGAAAAATAATTTAACTATGGATAGTTGTGACAGTGAAAACCCTGAATCCAAACCTTTCTTGGTATCAAGTTTCCAGAACAGGCTTGGGTTATTGCCCAGAAGGTGAAGACGGCCCATTTGAAAGAATCCTAACAGCTATGGGTACACAAAGACCTGAGGACCAGTTGTTTGTTCTGTGAAGGAAGGGTGCTGCTCCAAACAGGTCTTCACCACTCTTAGAAAAAAGCATTGTTCGCCAGAATAAAACCAGCAGAAAGATATTCACCTCAGATTGTGCTGTGTGTGGCATGGTGTCTTCAGCCAGAAGAATTCCACTCTAGCTTCTGGTTTGCATTACATTTCTGTGGGTCAGACTTCTCCAGAGCACAAGATACAAAGTACTTTTGGAGCGGTAGGCTTGAAGTGATGCTTTTTTCTGGACTCTGGTCCGCGCCTATCAACACGTGTCTGCTCTTTTTCAGGTCAGCTGACATTGCTCTGGTGGCCGGAGGGAAACGGAAGCGATGGATCATTGCCACAGAAAACATGAAGGAAGGGGACCTCCTCACCACGTCAGGGCAGATTGGGAGAATGGCAGGTGAGCATGGTCTCAGGTTAATGCCATACTTAAGACCCCCATAATCCAGACGTGTGTGTCATTGCACAACCTCTCCAAAACCGTCTGATGCTGCGGAAGAGGCCACTCCTTGGGAGGGGTGCCAGTCGCCCGTCTGAAACTCCTTTGCGTATCTGAATCTGAGAGCAGAGAGCTCGAGGCGCGTGGGTATGCGCAGAGAGCTCGAGGCGTGTGGGTATGCGCAGAGCGCTCGAGGCATGGGGGTGTGCGCAGAGCGCTCGGCGGAGTGTGTGCGCAGAGAGCTCGAGGCGTGGGGGTGTGTGCAGAGAGCTCGAGGCGTGTGGGTATGCGCAGAGAGCTCGAGGCATGTGAGTATGTGCAGAGAGCTCGGCGTGTGGGTATGCACAGGGAGCTCGAGGCGTGTGGGTATGCGCAGAGAGCTTGAGGCGTGTGGGTATGCGCAGAGAGCTTGAGGCGGGTGGGTATGTGCAGAGAGCTCGAGGCGTGTGGGTATGTGCAGAGAGCTCGAGGCGTGTGGGTATGTGCAGAGAGCTCGGCGTGTGGGTATGCACAGGGAGCTTGAGGCATGTGGTTATGAGCAGAGAGCTCGAGGCGTGTGGGTATGCGCAGAGAGCTCGAGGTGTGTGGGTATGTGCAGAGAGATCGAGGCGTGTGGGTATGCGCAGAGAGCTTGAGGCGGGTGGGTATGTGCAGAGAGATCGAGGCGTGTGGGTATGCGCAGAGAGCTTGAGGCGGGTGGGTATGCGCAGAGAGCTTGAGGCGGGTGGGTATGCGCAGAGAGCTCGAGGCGTGTGGGTATGCGCAGAGAGCTTGAGGCGTTTGGGTATGCGCAGAGAGCTCGAGGCGTGTGGGTATGCGCAGAGAGCTCATGGCGTGTGGGTATGCGCAGAGAGCTCGAGGCGTGTGGGTATGCGCAGAGAGCTTGAGGCGGGTGGGTATGCGCAGAGAGCTTGAGGCGGGTGGGTATGCGCATAGAGATCGAGGCGTGGATATGCGCATAGAGCTCGAAGCGTGTGGGTGTGCGCAGAGAGCTTAAGGCGGGTGGGTATGCGCTGAGAGCTCGAGGCGTGGATATGCGCAGAGAGCTCGAGGCGTGTGGGTGTGCGCAGGGCTCCGAGGCATGGGGGTGTGCGCAGAGCGCTCTAGGCATGGAGGTGTGCGCAGAGCGCTCTAGGCATGGGGGTGTGCGCAGAGCGCTCTAGGCATGGGGGTGTGCGCAGAGCGCTCTAGGCATGGGGGTGTGCGCAGAGAGCTCGAGGTGTGTGGGTATGTGCAGAGAGCTCGAGGTGTGTGGGTATGCGCAGAGAGCTCGAGGTGTGTGGGTATGCGCAGAGAGCTCAAGGCGTGTGGGTATGCGCAGAGAGCTCGAGGCGTGTGGGTATGCGCAGAGAGCTCGAGGCGTGTGGGTATGCGCAGAGAGCTCGAGGTGTGTGGGTATGTGCAGAGAGCTCGAGGTGTGTGGGTATGCGCAGAGAGCTCGAGGCGTGTGGGTATGCGCAGAGAGCTCGAGGCGTGTGGGTATGCGCAGAGAGCTCAAGGCGTGTAGGTATGTGCAGAGAGCTCAAGGCGTGTAGGTATGTGCAGAGAGCTTGAGGCGTGTGGGTATGCGCAGAGAGCTCGAGGTGTGTGGGTATATGCAGAGAGCTCGAGGTGTGTGGGTATGTGCAGAGAGCTCGAGGCGTGTGGGTATGCGCAGAGAGCTCGAGGTGTGTGGGTATGTGCAGAGAGCTCGAGGCGTGTGGGTATGCACAGAGAGCTCGAGGCGTGGGGGTGTGTGCAGAGCGCTCTAGGCATGGGGGTGTGCGCAGAGCGCTCTAGGCATGGGGGTGTGCGCAGAGCGCTCGAGGCGTGGAGGTGTGCGCAGAGCGCTCTGGGCATGGGGGTGTGCGCAGAGCGCTCTAGGCATGGGGGTATGTGCAGAGAGCTCGAGGCGTGTGGCTATGTGCAGAGAGCTCGAGGCGTGTGGGTATGTGCAGAGAGCTCGAGGCGTGTGGGTATGTGCAGAGAGCTCGAGGCGTGTGGGTATGCGCAGAGAGCTCGAGGCGTGGGGGTGTGTGCAGAGCGCTCTAGGCATGGGGGTGTGCGCAGAGCGCTCTAGGCATGGGGGTGTGCGCAGAGAGCTCGAGGCGTGGAGGTGTGCGCAGGGCTCCGAGGCATGGGGGTGTGCGCAGGGCTCCGAGGCATGGGGGTGTGCGCAGAGCGCTCTGGGCATGGGGGTGTGCGCAGAGAGCTCGAGGCGTGTGGGTATGTGCAGAGAGCTCGAGGCGTGTGGGTATGTGCAGAGAGCTCGAGGCGTGTGGGTATGTGCAGAGAGCTCGAGGCGTGTGGGTATGCGCAGAGAGCTCGAGGCGTGTGGGTATGCGCAGAGAGCTCGAGGCGTGGGGGTGTGTGCAGAGCGCTCTAGGCATGGGGGTGTGCGCAGAGCGCTCTAGGCATGGGGGTGTGCGCAGAGAGCTCGAGGCGTGGGGGTGTGCGCAGGGCTCCGAGGCATGGGGGGTGTGCGCATAGAGCTCTAGGCATGGGGGTATGTGCAGAGAGCTCGAGGCGTGTGGGTATGTGCAGAGAGCTCGAGGCGTGTGGGTATGTGCAGAGAGCTCGAGGCATGTGGGTATGCGCAGAGAGCTCGAGGCGTGGATATGCGCAGAGAGCTCGAAGCGTGTGGGTGTGCGCAGAGAGCTTGAGGCGGGTGGGTATGCGCTGAGAGCTCGAGGCGTGGATATGCGCAGAGAGCTCGAGGCGTGTGGGTGTGCGCATAGAGCTTGAGGCGGGTGGGTATGCGCAGAGAGCTCGGCGTGTCGGTATGCACAGGGAGCTCTAGGCATGGGGGTGTGCGCAGAGCGCTCTAGGCGTGTGGGTATGCGCAGAGAGCTCGAGGCGTGTGGGTATGCGCAGAGAGCTCGAGGCGTGTGGGTATGCGCAGAGAGCTCGAGGCGTGTGGGTATGTGCAGAGAGCTTGAGGCGGGTGGGTATGCGCAGAGAGCTCGAGGCATGGATATGCGCAGAGAGCTCGAAGCGTGTGGGTGTGCGCAGAGAGCTTGAGGCGGGTGGGTATGCGCAGAGAGCTCGAGGCGTGGATATGCGCAGAGAGCTCGAGGCGTGTGGGTGTGCGCAGGGCTCCGAGGCATGGGGGTGTGCGCAGGGCTCCGAGGCATGGGGGTGTGTGCAGAGCGCTCTAGGCATGGGGGTATGTGCAGAGAGCTCGAGGCGTGTGGGTATGTGCAGAGAGCTCGAGGCGTGTGGGTATGTGCAGAGAGCTTGAGGCATGTGGGTATGTGCAGAGCGCTCGAGGCGTGTGGGTATGTGCAGAGAGCTCGAGGCGTGTGGGTATGTGCAGAGAGCTCGAGGCGTGTGGGTATGCACAGAGAGCTCGAGGCGTGGGGGTGTGCGCAGAGCTCTCTAGGCATGGGGGTGTGCGCAGAGTGCTCTAGGCATGGGGGTGTGCGCAGAGAGCTCGAGGCGTGGGGGTGTGCGCAGGGCTCCGAGGCATGGGGGTGTGCGCAGAGCGCTCTAGGCATGGGGGTATGTGCAGAGAGCTCGAGGCGTGTGGGTATGCGCAGAGAGCTCGAGGCGTGTGGGTATGCGCAGAGAGCTCGAGGCGTGTGGGTATGCGCAGAGAGCTCGAGGCGTGTGGGTATGCGCAGAGAGCTCGAGGCGTGTGGGTATGCGCAGAGAGCTCGAGGTGTGTGGGTATGCGCAGAGAGCTCGAGGTGTGTGGGTATGCGCAGAGAGCTTGAGGCGGGTGGGTATGCGCAGAGAGCTCGAGGCATGGATATGCGCAGAGAGCTCGAAGCGTGTGGGTGTGCGCAGAGAGCTCGAGGCATGGATATGCGCAGAGAGCTCGAAGCGTGTGGGTGTGCGCAGAGAGCTTGAGGCGGGTGGGTATGCGCAGAGAGCTCGAGGCGTGGATATGCGCAGAGAGCTCGAGGCGTGTGGGTGTGCGCAGGGCTCCGAGGCATGGGGGTGTGCGCAGAGCGCTCTAGGCATGGGGGTGTGCGCAGAGCGCTCTAGGCGTGTGGGTATGCGCAGAGATCTCGAGGCGTGTGGGTATTCGCAGAGAGCTCGAGGTGTGTGGGTATGTGCAGAGAGAGCTCGAGGCGTGTGGGTATGCGCAGAGAGCTCGAGGCGTGTGGGTATGCGCAGAGAGCTCGAGGCGTGTGGGTATGCGCAGAGAGCTCGAGGCGTGTGGGTATGCGCAGAGAGCTCGAGGCGTGTGGGTATGCGCAGAGAGCTCGAGGCGTGTGGGTATGCGCAGAGAGCTCGAGGTGTGTGTGGGTATGCACAGAGAGCTCGAGGCGTGGGGGTGTGTGCAGAGCGCTCTAGGCATGGGGTGTGCGCAGAGCGCTCTAGGCATGGGGTGTGCGCAGAGCGCTCTAGGCATGGGGGTGTGCGCAGAGCTCCGAGGCATGGGGGTGTGCGCAGAGCGCTCTAGGCATGGGGGTGTGCGCAGAGCGCTCTAGGCATGGGGGTATGTGCAGAGAGCTCGAGGCGTGTGGGTATGTGCAGAGAGCTCGAGGCGTGTGGGTATGTGCAGAGAGCTCGAGGCATGTGGGTATGTGCAGAGCGCTCGAGGCGTGTGGGTATGTGCAGAGAGCTCGAGGCGTGTGGGTATGTGCAGAGAGCTCGAGGCGTGTGGGTATGTGCAGAGAGCTCGAGGCGTGTGGGTATGTGCAGAGAGCTCGAGGCGTGTGGGTATGCACAGAGAGCTCGAGGCGTGGGGGTGTGCGCAGAGCGCTCTAGGCATGGGGGTGTGCGCAGAGCGCTCTAGGCATGGGGGTGTGCGCAGAGAGCTCGAGGCGTGGGGGTGTGCGCAGGGCTCCGAGGCATGGGGGTGTGCGCAGAGCGCTCTAGGCATGGGGGTATGTGCAGAGAGCTCGAGGCGTGTGGGTATGTGCAGAGAGCTCGAGGCGTGTGGGTATGCGCAGAGAGCTCGAGGCGTGGATATGCGCAGAGAGCTCGAGGCGTGTGGGTGTGCGCAGAGAGCTTGAGGCGGGTGGGTATGCGCAGAGAGCTCGAGGCGTGTGGGTATGTGCAGAGAGCTCGAGGCGTGTGGGTGTGCGCAGAGAGCTTGAGGCGGGTGGGTATGCGCAGAGAGCTAGGCGTGTGGGTATGCACAGGGAGCTCTAGGCATGGGGGTGTGCGCAGAGCGCTCTAGGCATGGGGGTATGTGCAGAGCGCTCTAGGCATGGGGGTATGTGCAGAGAGCTCGAGGCGTGTGGGTATGCGCAGAGAGCTCGAGGCGTGTGGGTATGCGCAGAGAGCTCGAGGCGTGTGGGTATGCGCAGAGAGCTCGAGGCGTGTGGGTATGCGCAGAGAGCTTGAGGCGGGTGGGTATGCACAGAGAGCTCGAGGCGTGGATATGCGCAGAGAGCTCGAAGCGTGTGGGTGTGCGCAGAGAGCTTGAGGTGGGTGGGTATGCACAGAGAGCTCGAGGCGTGGATATGCGCAGAGAGCTCGAGGCGTGTGGGTGTGCGCAGGGCTCCGAGGCATGGGGGTGTGCGCAGAGCGCTCTAGGCATGGGGGTGTGCGCAGAGCGCTCTAGGCATGGGGGTGTGCGCAGAGCACTCTAGGCATGGGGGTGTGCGCAGAGCGCTCTAGGCATGGGGGTGTGCGCAGTGCGCTCGAGGCGTGGGATTGCGCAGAGAGCTTGAGGCGTGTGGGTGTGCGCAGAGCGCTCTAGGCATGGGGGTGTGCTTAGAGCGCTCTAGGCGTGGGGGTGTGCGCAGAGCGCTCTAGGCGTGTGGGTATGTGCAGAGATCTCGAGGGGTGTGGGTATGCGCAGAGAGCTCGAGGCGTGTGGGTATGCACAGAGAGCTCGAGGCGTGGGGGTGTGTGCAGAGCTCAAAGCGTGAGGGTGGGTGCTGAGAGCTAAAGGGTGTGTGCAGAGTGCTCGAGGCGTGAGGGTGCGCAGAGCTCGAGGCGTGTGGGTATGCGCAGAGAGCTCGAGGCGTGTGGGTATGCACAGAGAGCTCGAGGCGTGGCGGTGTGTGCAGAGCTCGAGGCGTGAGGGTGGGTGCAGAGAGCTAAAGGGTGTGTGCAGAGAGCTCGAGGCGTGTGGGTATGCGCAGAGCGCTCGAGGCGTGGGGGTATGCGCAGAGAGCTCGAGGCGTGTGGGTATGCACAGAGAGCTTGAGGCGTGGGGGTGTGTGCAGAGCTCGAGGAGTGAAGGTGGGTGCAGAGAGCTAAAGGGTGTGTGCAGAGAGCTCGAGGCGTGTGGGTATGCACAGAGAGCTTGAGGCGTGGGGGTGTGTGCAGAGCTTGAGGAGTGAAGGTGGGTGCAGAGAGCTAAAGGGTGTATGCAGAGAGCTCGAGGCGTGTGGGTATGCGCAGAGAGCTCGAGGCGTGTGGGTATGCGCAGAGCGCTCGAGGCGTGGGGGTGTGTCTAGAGCTCGAGGCGTGGGGGTGTGTGCAGAGCTCGAGGCGTGGGGGTATACGCAGAGAGCTCGAGGCGTGGGGGTGTGTCTAGAGCTCGAGGCGTGGGGGTGTGTGCAGAGCTCGAGGCGTGAGGGTGGGTGCAGAGAGCTAAAGGGTGTGTGCAGAGTGCTCGAGGCGTGAGGGTGCGCAGAGCTCGAGGCGTGGGGGTGTGCGCAGAGAGCTAAAGGGTGTGTGCAGAGAGCTCGAGGCATGGGGGTGTGCGCAGACCTCGAGGCGTGTGGGTATGCGCAGAGAGCTAAAGGGTGTGTGCAGAGAGCTCGAGGCGTGTGGGTATGCGCCGAGAGCTCGAGGCGTGTGGGTATGCGCCGAGAGCTCGAGGCGTGTGGGTATGCGCAGAGAGCTCGATGCGTGTGGGTATGCGCAGAGAGCTCGAGGCGTGTGGGTATGCGCAGAGAGCTCGAGGCTTGGGGGTGTGTGCAGAGCGCTCTAGGCATGGGGGTGTGCGCAAAGCGCTCTAGGCATGGGGGTGTGCGCAGAGCGCTCTAGGCATGGGGGTGTGTGCAGAGAGCTCGAGGCGTGGGATTGCGCAGAGAGCTTGAGGCGTGTGGGTATGCGCAGAGAGCTCGAGGCGTGTGGGTATGCGCAGAGCGCTCGAGGCATGGGGGTGTGCGCAGAGCGCTCGGCGGAGTGTGTGCGCAGAGAGCTCGAGGCGTGGGGGTGTGTGCAGAGAGCTCGAGGCGTGTGGGTATGTGCAGAGAGCTCGAGGCATGTGGGTATGCGCAGAGAGCTCGAGGCGTGGATATGCGCAGAGAGCTCGAAGCGTGTGGGTGTGCGCAGAGAGCTTGAGGCGGGTGGGTATGCGCTGAGAGCTCGAGGCGTGGATATGCGCAGAGAGCTCGAGGCGTGTGGGTGTGCGCATAGAGCTTGAGGCGGGTGGGTATGCGCAGAGAGCTCGGCGTGTCGGTATGCACAGGGAGCTCTAGGCATGGGGGTGTGCGCAGAGCGCTCTAGGCGTGTGGGTATGCGCAGAGAGCTCGAGGCGTGTGGGTATGCGCAGAGAGCTCGAGGCGTGTGGGTATGCGCAGAGAGCTCGAGGCGTGTGGGTATGTGCAGAGAGCTTGAGGCGGGTGGGTATGCGCAGAGAGCTCGAGGCATGGATATGCGCAGAGAGCTCGAAGCGTGTGGGTGTGCGCAGAGAGCTTGAGGCGGGTGGGTATGCGCAGAGAGCTCGAGGCGTGGATATGCGCAGAGAGCTCGAGGCGTGTGGGTGTGCGCAGGGCTCCGAGGCATGGGGGTGTGCGCAGGGCTCCGAGGCATGGGGGTGTGTGCAGAGCGCTCTAGGCATGGGGGTATGTGCAGAGAGCTCGAGGCGTGTGGGTATGTGCAGAGAGCTCGAGGCGTGTGGGTATGTGCAGAGAGCTTGAGGCATGTGGGTATGTGCAGAGCGCTCGAGGCGTGTGGGTATGTGCAGAGAGCTCGAGGCGTGTGGGTATGTGCAGAGAGCTCGAGGCGTGTGGGTATGCACAGAGAGCTCGAGGCGTGGGGGTGTGCGCAGAGCTCTCTAGGCATGGGGGTGTGCGCAGAGTGCTCTAGGCATGGGGGTGTGCGCAGAGAGCTCGAGGCGTGGGGGTGTGCGCAGGGCTCCGAGGCATGGGGGTGTGCGCAGAGCGCTCTAGGCATGGGGGTATGTGCAGAGAGCTCGAGGCGTGTGGGTATGCGCAGAGAGCTCGAGGCGTGTGGGTATGCGCAGAGAGCTCGAGGCGTGTGGGTATGCGCAGAGAGCTCGAGGCGTGTGGGTATGCGCAGAGAGCTCGAGGCGTGTGGGTATGCGCAGAGAGCTCGAGGTGTGTGGGTATGCGCAGAGAGCTCGAGGTGTGTGGGTATGCGCAGAGAGCTTGAGGCGGGTGGGTATGCGCAGAGAGCTCGAGGCATGGATATGCGCAGAGAGCTCGAAGCGTGTGGGTGTGCGCAGAGAGCTCGAGGCATGGATATGCGCAGAGAGCTCGAAGCGTGTGGGTGTGCGCAGAGAGCTTGAGGCGGGTGGGTATGCGCAGAGAGCTCGAGGCGTGGATATGCGCAGAGAGCTCGAGGCGTGTGGGTGTGCGCAGGGCTCCGAGGCATGGGGGTGTGCGCAGAGCGCTCTAGGCATGGGGGTGTGCGCAGAGCGCTCTAGGCATGGGGGTGTGCGCAGAGCGCTCTAGGCGTGTGGGTATGCGCAGAGATCTCGAGGCGTGTGGGTATTCGCAGAGAGCTCGAGGTGTGTGGGTATGTGCAGAGAGAGCTCGAGGCGTGTGGGTATGCGCAGAGAGCTCGAGGCGTGTGGGTATGCGCAGAGAGCTCGAGGCGTGTGGGTATGCGCAGAGAGCTCGAGGCGTGTGGGTATGCGCAGAGAGCTCGAGGCGTGTGGGTATGCGCAGAGAGCTCGAGGCGTGTGGGTATGCGCAGAGAGCTCGAGGTGTGTGTGGGTATGCACAGAGAGCTCGAGGCGTGGGGGTGTGTGCAGAGCGCTCTAGGCATGGGGTGTGCGCAGAGCGCTCTAGGCATGGGGTGTGCGCAGAGCGCTCTAGGCATGGGGGTGTGCGCAGAGCTCCGAGGCATGGGGGTGTGCGCAGAGCGCTCTAGGCATGGGGGTGTGCGCAGAGCGCTCTAGGCATGGGGGTATGTGCAGAGAGCTCGAGGCGTGTGGGTATGTGCAGAGAGCTCGAGGCGTGTGGGTATGTGCAGAGAGCTCGAGGCATGTGGGTATGTGCAGAGCGCTCGAGGCGTGTGGGTATGTGCAGAGAGCTCGAGGCGTGTGGGTATGTGCAGAGAGCTCGAGGCGTGTGGGTATGTGCAGAGAGCTCGAGGCGTGTGGGTATGTGCAGAGAGCTCGAGGCGTGTGGGTATGCACAGAGAGCTCGAGGCGTGGGGGTGTGCGCAGAGCGCTCTAGGCATGGGGGTGTGCGCAGAGCGCTCTAGGCATGGGGGTGTGCGCAGAGAGCTCGAGGCGTGGGGGTGTGCGCAGGGCTCCGAGGCATGGGGGTGTGCGCAGAGCGCTCTAGGCATGGGGGTATGTGCAGAGAGCTCGAGGCGTGTGGGTATGTGCAGAGAGCTCGAGGCGTGTGGGTATGCGCAGAGAGCTCGAGGCGTGGATATGCGCAGAGAGCTCGAGGCGTGTGGGTGTGCGCAGAGAGCTTGAGGCGGGTGGGTATGCGCAGAGAGCTCGAGGCGTGTGGGTATGTGCAGAGAGCTCGAGGCGTGTGGGTGTGCGCAGAGAGCTTGAGGCGGGTGGGTATGCGCAGAGAGCTAGGCGTGTGGGTATGCACAGGGAGCTCTAGGCATGGGGGTGTGCGCAGAGCGCTCTAGGCATGGGGGTATGTGCAGAGCGCTCTAGGCATGGGGGTATGTGCAGAGAGCTCGAGGCGTGTGGGTATGCGCAGAGAGCTCGAGGCGTGTGGGTATGCGCAGAGAGCTCGAGGCGTGTGGGTATGCGCAGAGAGCTCGAGGCGTGTGGGTATGCGCAGAGAGCTTGAGGCGGGTGGGTATGCACAGAGAGCTCGAGGCGTGGATATGCGCAGAGAGCTCGAAGCGTGTGGGTGTGCGCAGAGAGCTTGAGGTGGGTGGGTATGCACAGAGAGCTCGAGGCGTGGATATGCGCAGAGAGCTCGAGGCGTGTGGGTGTGCGCAGGGCTCCGAGGCATGGGGGTGTGCGCAGAGCGCTCTAGGCATGGGGGTGTGCGCAGAGCGCTCTAGGCATGGGGGTGTGCGCAGAGCACTCTAGGCATGGGGGTGTGCGCAGAGCGCTCTAGGCATGGGGGTGTGCGCAGTGCGCTCGAGGCGTGGGATTGCGCAGAGAGCTTGAGGCGTGTGGGTGTGCGCAGAGCGCTCTAGGCATGGGGGTGTGCTTAGAGCGCTCTAGGCGTGGGGGTGTGCGCAGAGCGCTCTAGGCGTGTGGGTATGTGCAGAGATCTCGAGGGGTGTGGGTATGCGCAGAGAGCTCGAGGCGTGTGGGTATGCACAGAGAGCTCGAGGCGTGGGGGTGTGTGCAGAGCTCAAAGCGTGAGGGTGGGTGCTGAGAGCTAAAGGGTGTGTGCAGAGTGCTCGAGGCGTGAGGGTGCGCAGAGCTCGAGGCGTGTGGGTATGCGCAGAGAGCTCGAGGCGTGTGGGTATGCACAGAGAGCTCGAGGCGTGGCGGTGTGTGCAGAGCTCGAGGCGTGAGGGTGGGTGCAGAGAGCTAAAGGGTGTGTGCAGAGAGCTCGAGGCGTGTGGGTATGCGCAGAGCGCTCGAGGCGTGGGGGTATGCGCAGAGAGCTCGAGGCGTGTGGGTATGCACAGAGAGCTTGAGGCGTGGGGGTGTGTGCAGAGCTCGAGGAGTGAAGGTGGGTGCAGAGAGCTAAAGGGTGTGTGCAGAGAGCTCGAGGCGTGTGGGTATGCACAGAGAGCTTGAGGCGTGGGGGTGTGTGCAGAGCTTGAGGAGTGAAGGTGGGTGCAGAGAGCTAAAGGGTGTATGCAGAGAGCTCGAGGCGTGTGGGTATGCGCAGAGAGCTCGAGGCGTGTGGGTATGCGCAGAGCGCTCGAGGCGTGGGGGTGTGTCTAGAGCTCGAGGCGTGGGGGTGTGTGCAGAGCTCGAGGCGTGGGGGTATACGCAGAGAGCTCGAGGCGTGGGGGTGTGTCTAGAGCTCGAGGCGTGGGGGTGTGTGCAGAGCTCGAGGCGTGAGGGTGGGTGCAGAGAGCTAAAGGGTGTGTGCAGAGTGCTCGAGGCGTGAGGGTGCGCAGAGCTCGAGGCGTGGGGGTGTGCGCAGAGAGCTAAAGGGTGTGTGCAGAGAGCTCGAGGCATGGGGGTGTGCGCAGACCTCGAGGCGTGTGGGTATGCGCAGAGAGCTAAAGGGTGTGTGCAGAGAGCTCGAGGCGTGTGGGTATGCGCCGAGAGCTCGAGGCGTGTGGGTATGCGCCGAGAGCTCGAGGCGTGTGGGTATGCGCAGAGAGCTCGATGCGTGTGGGTATGCGCAGAGAGCTCGAGGCGTGTGGGTATGCGCAGAGAGCTCGAGGCTTGGGGGTGTGTGCAGAGCGCTCTAGGCATGGGGGTGTGCGCAAAGCGCTCTAGGCATGGGGGTGTGCGCAGAGCGCTCTAGGCATGGGGGTGTGTGCAGAGAGCTCGAGGCGTGGGATTGCGCAGAGAGCTTGAGGCGTGTGGGTATGCGCAGAGAGCTCGAGGCGTGTGGGTATGCGCAGAGCGCTCGAGGCATGGGGGTGTGCGCAGAGCGCTCGGCGGAGTGTGTGCGCAGAGAGCTCGAGGCGTGGGGGTGTGTGCAGAGAGCTCGAGGCGTGTGGGTATGCGCAGAGAGCTCGAGGCATGTGAGTATGTGCAGAGAGCTCGGCGTGTGGGTATGCACAGGGAGCTCGAGGCGTGTGGGTATGCGCAGAGAGCGTGAGGCGGGTGGGTATGTGCAGAGAGCTCGAGGCGTGTGGGTATGTGCAGAGAGCTCGAGGCGTGTGGGTATGTGCAGAGAGCTCGGCGTGTGGGTATGCACAGGGAGCTTGAGGCATGTGGTTATGAGCAGAGAGCTCGAGGCGTGTGGGTATGCGCAGAGAGCTCGAGGTGTGTGGGTATGTGCAGAGAGATCGAGGCGTGTGGGTATGCGCAGAGAG
The DNA here is from genome assembly GCF_964263255.1 of Lissotriton vulgaris. Lineage (NCBI taxonomy): Eukaryota > Metazoa > Chordata > Amphibia > Caudata > Salamandridae > Lissotriton > Lissotriton vulgaris. Next base: position 224,543 of record NW_028247112.1, on the reverse strand, counting down.
CTTGAGGCGGGTGGGTATGTGCAGAGAGATCGAGGCGTGTGGGTATGCGCAGAGAGCTTGAGGCGGGTGGGTATGCGCAGAGAGCTTGAGGCGGGTGGGTATGCGCAGAGAGCTCGAGGCGTGTGGGTATGCGCAGAGAGCTCGAGGCGTGTGGGTATGCGCAGAGAGCTCGAGGCGTGTGGGTATGCGCAGAGAGCTCATGGCGTGTGGGTATGCGCAGAGAGCTCGAGGCGTGTGGGTATGCGCAGAGAGCTTGAGGCGGGTGGGTATGCGCAGAGAGCTTGAGGCGGGTGGGTATGCGCATAGAGATCGAGGCGTGGATATGCGCATAGAGCTCGAAGCGTGTGGGTGTGCGCAGAGAGCTTAAGGCGGGTGGGTATGCGCTGAGAGCTCGAGGCGTGGATATGCGCAGAGAGCTCGAGGCGTGTGGGTGTGCGCAGGGCTCCGAGGCATGGGGGTGTGCGCAGAGCGCTCTAGGCATGGAGGTGTGCGCAGAGCGCTCTAGGCATGGGGGTGTGCGCAGAGCGCTCTAGGCATGGGGGTGTGCGCAGAGCTCTCTAGGCATGGGGGTGTGCGCAGAGAGCTCGAGGTGTGTGGGTATGTGCAGAGAGCTCGAGGTGTGTGGGTATGCGCAGAGAGCTCGAGGTGTGTGGGTATGCGCAGAGAGCTCAAGGCGTGTGGGTATGCGCAGAGAGCTCGAGGCGTGTGGGTATGCGCAGAGAGCTCGAGGTGTGTGGGTATGTGCAGAGAGCTCGAGGCGTGTGGGTATGTGCAGAGAGCTCGAGGCGTGTGGGTATGTGCAGAGAGCTCGAGGCGTGTGGGTATGCGCAGAGAGCTCGAGGTGTGTGGGTATGCGCAGAGAGCTCAAGGCGTGTGGGTATGCGCAGAGAGCTCGAGGCGTGGGGGTGTGTGCAGAGCGCTCTAGGCATGGGGTGTGCGCAGAGCGCTCTAGGCATGGGGGTGTGCGCAGAGAGCTCGAGGCGTGGGGGTGTGCGCAGTGCTCCGAGGCATGGGGGTGTGCGCAGAGCGCTCTAGGCATGGGGGTGTGCGCAGAGCGCTCTAGGCATGGGGGTATGTGCAGAGAGCTCGAGGCGTGTGGGTATGTGCAGAGAGCTCGAGGCGTGTGGGTATGTGCAGAGAGCTTGAGGCATGTGGGTATGTGCAGAGCGCTCGAGGCGTGTGGGTATGTGCAGAGAGCTCGAGGCGTGTGGGTATGTGCAGAGAGCTCGAGGCGTGTGGGTATGTGCAGAGAGCTCGAGGCGTGTGGGTATGCACAGAGAGCTCGAGGCGTGGGGGTGTGCGCAGAGCGCTCTAGGCATGGGGGTGTGCGCAGAGCGCTCTAGGCATGGGGGTGTGCGCAGAGAGCTCGAGGCGTGGGGGTGTGCGCAGGGCTCCGAGGCATGGGGGTGTGCGCAGAGCGCTCTAGGCATGGGGGTATGTGCAGAGAGCTCGAGGCGTGTGGGTATGTGCAGAGAGCTCGAGGCGTGTGGGTATGCGCAGAGAGCTCGAGGCGTGGATATGCGCAGAGAGCTCGAGGCGTGTGGGTGTGCGCAGAGAGCTTGAGGCGGGTGGGTATGCGCAGAGAGCTCGAGGCGTGTGGGTGTGCGCAGAGAGCTTGAGGCGGGTGGGTATGCGCAGAGAGCTCGGCGTGTGGGTATGCACAGGGAGCTCTAGGCATGGGGGTGTGCGCAGAGCGCTCTAGGCATGGGGGTATGTGCAGAGCGCTCTAGGCATGGGGGTATGTGCAGAGAGCTCGAGGCGTGTGGGTATGCGCAGAGAGCTCGAGGCGTGTGGGTATGCGCAGAGAGCTCGAGGCGTGTGGGTATGCGCAGAGAGCTCGAGGCGTGTGGGTATGCGCAGAGAGCTTGAGGCGGGTGGGTATGCACAGAGAGCTCGAGGCGTGGATATGCGCAGAGAGCTCGAAGCGTGTGGGTGTGCGCAGAGAGCTTGAGGTGGGTGGGTATGCACAGAGAGCTCGAGGCGTGGATATGCGCAGAGAGCTCGAGGCGTGTGGGTGTGCGCAGGGCTCCGAGGCATGGGGGTGTGCGCAGAGCGCTCTAGGCATGGGGGTGTGCGCAGAGCGCTCTAGGCATGGGGGTGTGCGCAGAGCGCTCTAGGCATGGGGGTGTGCGCAGAGCACTCTAGGCATGGGGGTGTGCGCAGAGCGCTCTAGGCATGGGGGTGTGCGCAGTGCGCTCGAGGCGTGGGATTGCGCAGAGAGCTTGAGGCGTGTGGGTGTGCGCAGAGCGCTCTAGGCATGGGGGTGTGCTTAGAGCGCTCTAGGCGTGGGGGTGTGCGCAGAGCGCTCTAGGCGTGTGGGTATGTGCAGAGATCTCGAGGGGTGTGGGTATGCGCAGAGAGCTCGAGGCGTGTGGGTATGCACAGAGAGCTCGAGGCGTGGGGGTGTGTGCAGAGCTCAAAGCGTGAGGGTGGGTGCTGAGAGCTAAAGGGTGTGTGCAGAGTGCTCGAGGCGTGAGGGTGCGCAGAGCTCGAGGCGTGTGGGTATGCGCAGAGAGCTCGAGGCGTGTGGGTATGCACAGAGAGCTCGAGGCGTGGCGGTGTGTGCAGAGCTCGAGGCGTGAGGGTGGGTGCAGAGAGCTAAAGGGTGTGTGCAGAGAGCTCGAGGCGTGTGGGTATGCGCAGAGCGCTCGAGGCGTGGGGGTATGCGCAGAGAGCTCGAGGCGTGTGGGTATGCACAGAGAGCTTGAGGCGTGGGGGTGTGTGCAGAGCTCGAGGAGTGAAGGTGGGTGCAGAGAGCTAAAGGGTGTGTGCAGAGAGCTCGAGGCGTGTGGGTATGCACAGAGAGCTTGAGGCGTGGGGGTGTGTGCAGAGCTCGAGGAGTGAAGGTGGGTGCAGAGAGCTAAAGGGTGTATGCAGAGAGCTCGAGGCGTGTGGGTATGCGCAGAGAGCTCGAGGCGTGTGGGTATGCGCAGAGCGCTCGAGGCGTGGGGGTGTGTCTAGAGCTCGAGGCGTGGGGGTGTGTGCAGAGCTCGAGGCGTGGGGGTATGCGCAGAGAGCTCGAGGCGTGGGGGTGTGTCTAGAGCTCGAGGCGTGGGGGTGTGTGCAGAGCTCGAGGCGTGAGGGTGGGTGCAGAGAGCTAAAGGGTGTGTGCAGAGTGCTCGAGGCGTGAGGGTGCGCAGAGCTCGAGGCGTGGGGGTGTGCGCAGAGAGCTAAAGGGTGTGTGCAGAGAGCTCGAGGCATGGGGGTGTGCGCAGACCTCGAGGCGTGTGGGTATGCGCAGAGAGCTAAAGGGTGTGTGCAGAGAGCTCGAGGCGTGTGGGTATGCGCCGAGAGCTCGAGGCGTGTGGGTATGCGCCGAGAGCTCGAGGCGTGTGGGTATGCGCAGAGAGCTCGAGGCGTGTGGGTATGCGCAGAGAGCTCGAGGCGTGTGGGTATGCGCAGAGAGCTCGAGGCTTGGGGGTGTGTGCAGAGCGCTCTAGGCATGGGGGTGTGCGCAAAGCGCTCTAGGCATGGGGGTGTGCGCAGAGCGCTCTAGGCATGGGGGTGTGCGCAGAGAGCTCGAGGCGTGGGATTGCGCAGAGAGCTTGAGGCGTGTGGGTGTGCGCAGGGCTCGAAGCATGGGGGTGTGTGCAGAGAGTTCGAGGGGTGAGGGTGTGTGCCGAGGAAGTTCCTGGGCAGAGGTCTTCACATTAGAAAACCAATAATAGGGAAAGAGCAGTTTGCTCACGGCTGATTCTCTAACCCTTTCTTTGCAGTGTCCGCCAATGAAGGAGATTCTCATCCCCTTGGAGCTCTGCCCATTGGCACCTTAATCAACAACCTGGAGCTGGCACCGGGCAAAGGCGCCCAGTACATCCGAGCAGCAGGTACGGGGGGAGCATTGATCCCACACAGGAGGGAGGGCCTTGAGGGCACGCTGGCAGGTACATGGGGGAGCATTGGTCCCACAGAGGTGGAAGAGCCTTGAGGGCACGCTTGCAGGTACACTGGTCCAACACAGGAGGAAGGGCCTTGGAGGGCACACGGGAAGCACTGGTCCCACACAGGAGGAAGGGCCTTGAGGGCACTCTGCAGGAAGCGAAAATACTGGATAAATCGCAGAATGGGTTCCGTGCGGATCACAGTACCGAAACGGCTCTTCTAGCAGTGGTGGAGAACATCAGGAAGATGTTGGACCAAGGTCAAACGGCGGCACTGATCCTATTGGATCTCAGTGCCGCGTTTGACACGGTGTCCCATCAGATCCTCCTCCATCGCCTTGAGGAGGCCGGAGTTGGAGAGAGAGCACTCGAGTGGTTTCGATCTTTTCTCACTGATCGAACTTTTAAAGTATCCACTCCCCCTTTTGTTTCTGCTCCTCGTCCGATCCTGCAGGGTGTCCCGCAGGGGTCGGCCCTAAGCCCTACCTTATTTAATTTATATGTTCAACCGTTGGCTGAGGTCGCCCATAGTTTTGGTCTCTCCATGGTGTCATACGCCGATGACACGCAGCTGGCGGTGGCACTTAATGGAGAGACCAACATGGATGCTGCCACTTTTCAGTCCGCGTTAAAAGCTGTGGCGGGCTGGATGGCGAACAATCGCCTCCAACTGAATGCCTCTAAAACCGAGGTTATTATTTTTGGTAGGGAAAGCGAGCTTTGGGGCGATCAGTGGTGGCCACCTGAATTGGGCCCTGCTCCCACCCCAGTGGCTGAAGTTAGGAACCTTGGGGTGTGGTTGGATGATAAACTTTCATTCACCGCTCACACTAAACGGGTTGCCGGAACTTGTTTTGGAGCCCTGCGGTGTTTGCGACCCATTTTTAAGTTTTTTGATGCTGACACGAGACAGATCATTGTCCAGGCCACAGTCTTGGCTAGATTAGATTACGCCAGTTCTCTGTTCTTAGGCGTTAATCAAGCAGAACTAGTTCGTCTCCAGCGGGTGCAAAATGCGGCCGCCAGGATGTTGGTTGGTCTTCCGAAGTTTGTTTCTGTGCGCCGTACTATTCAGGATCTTCACTGGCTGCCCGTGGGGCAAAGAATCAAATTTAAAACCCTTTGTTTAACTTTTAAAATGTTGAAGCTGGCTTCTCCCCCCATTTTGTCACAATTCATTTGTCATTATGAGCCATCTAGAGTCCTCCGATCCTCAGGTACAAACCTTGCTGTAGTGCCACGTTTTAAAAAAGCAAGGATGGGCGGACGCTCTTTCTCTGTGATGGCAGCAGCTCTCTGGAATTCCCTGCCTGCCTCTCTTCGCTCCATTCCTGATCTGCTCCCGTTCAGAAAAGCCTTGAAGACCTTTTTATTTTCCACTGTTTAGTCTTCTCCTCTGGTTATTAGTTTCCGTGTTGTGTTTTTTACCTTCTCCTAAGCGCCGGGACGCCTCTTGGCTGCGGCATCCTTTGCGCTTTATAAAATAAAATAACATAACATAACATAACATGGGGGAGCATTGATCCCACACAGGAGCAAGGGCCTTGGAGGGCACACTGGCAGGTACACGGGGAGCACTGGTCTGACACAGGAGGAAGGGCCTTGGAGTGCACGCTGGCAGATACATGGAGCAGCATTTATCCCAGACCGGAGGAAGGGCCCTGGGGGGCATGCTGGCAGGTACATGGGGAGCACTGGTCTGACACAGGAGGAAGGGTGTCGCCCCTGTGTCCCTTGTCTGTATTATACGGCCATAGCTCATCAGCTGAAGTATTTGACCCGTTCTGTTTTGCAGGGACATGTGGCATTCTATTGAGGAAGGTGAATGGAACGGCTATTGTGCAGCTACCGTCTAAACGACAGGTCCAGGTAAGAGATGAGACTGGCAAGCATTGGAGACCGGCTTGTGCTATCTTCATTTAATTGAAGATACGTCTTTATTCCATATGCCAAATATTGTCAGACAGAATGCTGGGGCAATCGGCCCTCACTATGCATCCCTTGTAAATCCTCTCTCAAACATGTGTGTTTACTCTGCACATTAGTGGTAGCTGGTCACCCCATCAATGACACATTTCATCTTCTCCTCTGCAGGTTCTGGAGACTTGCATGGCCACCGTTGGAAGGGTCTCTAACATTGACCACAACAAGCGAATCATTGGAAAGGCTGGAAGGAACCGGTGGCTGGGAAAGCGCCCATCAAGCGGACTATGGCAAAGAAAAGGCGGATGGGCAGGGCGCAAGATCAGGCCATTGCCGCCAATGAAGAGTTATGTCAACTTGCCCTCAGTCTCAGCCAAAGCTTGAGGGCTCACTCCGGTCCTGGCTGCTGCCTGTACAACCTGCCGTCTGTCTGTCACATCAGCCCTTGACCGTGGCTTCTCCGTGTCCACCTCATTTACCAGAATGCGTGATCCTTTAATCTGCTACCTTCAAAATAACGACTCTCCAAACTTCACCCGTGCTTCCCTGAGTGCAGCATTTACTAGCTAACTCGCACTGTTGGTTTTGTACAAAAGGTCTCTCTTCACGGCTTCTCCTTGAAGGATGACTCTTTCAGCGGAGTGTCCTAAACAAACTGTGGTACTCCAACTCACTGTGGATGAGACGTGGGATCACTACTAACGCTTGATTTCCATGTGATGTCTGGATCAGAGCACAGCCCTGTGTGTGGAATGTTTCCTAACATCGCTGGGGACTCTGCTGTAGCCCCCTATGTAGGCAGTACTTGGACTGTCCTTTTCCACACCCTTGAACGTTTCTTGAAGCTCCTGTTCATCTACTAGAAGCTTTAAATGAACCATTCTGGCACAGCCTGGTGTATTCCCGCTCTTGAAAATCTTTGTATCAATTTGCTGCTCTAATCCATGACCTGGTATCAGTGGGATGTCAAGAGCGATGACTGAAGAATCTTCTATGGACTTTCACACCATCTACCTGCCGGCGTGGCTAAAAATATGAAAGAAAATATTCTGTGTGATGAGTGGGAGTGAATAAACACATCCTGTGATGATCTATATAGTGCACACAATCAGAATTTTTTTTTAGGTGTTTCACCTCAAATGTAGGCTCACGCACTGCCTTAGATTGTGTCATTATACTAAGATTCTCTTCAACTCATTGACGATAACTGTGATCAATCTGGTTTAGAGGTTATATTTGGATTAACTATGCTTTCGTACTGGAGTGCACCCCCCAACATAGAGTCAATGGTGTATGTAGGTGGTTCAATGAATGTTTCATATAGGCCTTGACTGGAGCAATGGCAGCTGAATAATAAATATGTTCTTCATTCAGAACGCATGTGTCTTTGAAATTTGGGAAAACTAGTAAGATGCATGGAGTGGAATGTTGCATGTATGTTCACCTGACAAGGCGTGTTGGCCTAATACTTTCTTAAAGCTTCAAGTTTCATAAAGTCTGATACGGAGGTCATGGTTCCTCTCTGTATTTTCTGAGGTACCTGCTTGAATGTGGTGAGTGTGTCCGCTAAAGACATTCGGTATGTCGCTGTCAGCCAGAAATTAAGAACTTACCTTGTAACGATAAACATATTTCCTCATCAAACTAGGATGTGAACCTGCCCTGTTTGACAGTTACCCAACCAGACTTCTCATCTCCCCAAACAGGGTCATTCGAAGGAGTTTCCAAGACTTGGGCCCTTATTCTACTTATTCTGTTGACAGCTGATGTTAGAAAGGGGGTCTTAGAATTGGCTGAGCGAAGTCGAGAGGCCTCCTGGCGAGGTTCCTCCCCTAGGATCGTACAGACGAGCAATCACCTTACTACAGATGGACACCACACAAGGATAGATTCTTAACGTTTTTATCAACAATTAAGGCAGGTAATCGTAGCGGTACAGGTTCAACTGGATCAAGGGATCCTTTCAGGTTTAGTCACTGAGGGAAGGGGGTAGCGGGACAGTCTTGGTACCAGCCTGGTACGGGGATACCCTACGCTCAGCTCTCAATCCTCGAGCTGGGGTGTTCCTCAGGGTCGGGCCGCGGCAGCGCCAGCAGGGCTCCGAAGATGGTTTCAGCGAGGATGTGCCGCGGCAGTGCCAGCAGGGCTCCAAAAGATGGTTTCCGCGAAGATGGGCCGCGGCAGCGCCAGCAGGGCTCCAAAAGATGGTTTCAGCGAAGATGGGCCGCGGCAGCGCAAGCAGGGCTCCAAGGATGGTTTCAGCGAAGATGGGCCGCGGCAGCGCCAGCAGGGCTCCAAGGATGGTTTCAGCGAAGATGGGCCGCGGCAGCGCCAGCAGGGCCCCAAAGGTGGTTACGGGTACCACGTAGATGAGTTTGTCTCGGTGTCTCTCGACTCCAGGATACAACTGCCGACCTGCTCCAGAGCTGCCCCAGATATAGGTCTGGCGTTCTTTGATGTCCGGACCCTCGCACCTGGGGGTCAGAGGGGCCGGGATGAGAGTGTCCAGACACCCAGCAGGAGGGTGGAGCGAGCGCCCAGGGAGGCCGGAGGGCGATCGAAACCAGGCGTCACGGGACGGCGGGAGGACCATCGAAACTCTTCTCCCCATTGATCCGTCAAGTGGCCGCTTTACCACCTGTTCGGATCTTGGTGCCTCAATGTCGGGGCTTCGCTGGGTCCGCGGCCGAGGTCGGGCCGAGGCCACGGGGCCTGGTCGTGGAGGATCCAAGATGGATTTGGGGTCTGAGATGGTGGTCCGGGATAGGGGTCGGACCCGCAGAGTGGGGCGAGTAGGGGTTGCCGAGCTCTAGAGAGGGGGAGAGCCGGTGGTCGCCCGGAGGGCGGCCCTCGTGAAGGTTGGAGGGTGACGCCCTCGGCCGGAGGACAGGGGTTGATGTCGTCCCAGGCCCGCCATGCGGGAGGAGTTGGACCATGCCACGAGGCAGGGTCCAACACGTCCCCCCCAGCTGAAGGCAGGGAGGGTCACCCATCCTCTTGGGTACTCTCGTCGAGGCGGAAGAAGCGGGACAGGCCGTCTGCGTTGGCGTGGTCGCTGCCAGGGCGATGCTCCACCGTGAAGTCCATTCCTTGTAGGAAGATGGACCAGCGCAGCAACTTCGGGTTCTCCCCTCGCATCTGCATCAGCCACCGCAGGGGTCGGTGATCAGTTTGCACCCGGAAGTGGGTGCCGAAGAGATAGGGTCTGTGTTTCTTGAGGGCCCACACCACGGCGAAGGCCTCCCGCTCAATGGTGCTCCAACGTTGTTCTGGGGCCAGCAGCCGTCGGCTAATGAAGGCCACCGGTTGATCAATTCCCTCGGCTTTGGCTTGGGAGAGAACTGCTCCGACACCGTGATCGGAGGCATCCGTTTAGACTATGAATTCCCGGCTGTAATCGGGGGGCCTGGAGCACGGGAGCGGTGCACATCGCTGTCTTTAGGGTCTCGAAGGCGGTCTGACACTCGGGGGTCCAGTGCACCTTCTGGGGCTGTCTCTTGGAAGTGAGTTCCGCGAGGGGGCTCACAATACTGCCATAGTCCTTTATGAAGCGCCGGTAATACCCAGTGAGCCCCAGGAAGGCTCTGACTTCTGTCTGGGTGACCGGGGGTTCCCAGGCCAGGATGGCGTCGAGCTTGGGTTGGAAGGGGGCCACCTGGCCGCTCCCCACTTGGTGCCCCAGGTAGGTCACGGAACCTTGGCCGATCTGGCATTTGCTTGCTTTTATGGTCAATCCGGCCCGGCGGAGGGCTGCCAAGACCTCCCGGAGGTGTTGGAGGTGTTCAGCCCAGTGGAGGCTGTACACCGCGATATCGTCCAGGTAGGCGGAGCTGAACTCCTCGAGCCCCGCCAGCACCTTATTCACCAGTCTCTGGAACGTGGCGGGGCGTTCTTCATCCCGAAGGGCATCACCCTGAAGTGGTAGTGGCCATCGGAGGTGGAGAAAGCGGATCGCTCCTGGGCGCCTGGTGTCAGTCCGATCTGCCAGTAGCCGGAGGTCAGGTCGAAGGTGCTTAAGTAGCGGGCCGCCCCCAGGCGGTCGATCAGTTCATCAGCCCGGGGGATGGGGTGAGAGTCTGTCCGGGTGACGGCGTTCAGCCCCCGGTAGTCCACAAAAAATCTGAGTTCGGGGGCAGCGCCCGGGGCGGCGGCCTTGGGGACCAGGACGACAGGGCTGGCCCATGGACTGTCGGAGGGCTCGACCACCCCCAGAGCCAGCATTTTGGACACTTCAGACTGAATGCAGGTCCGTACTCGGTCGGGAACTCGGTAGGCCCGGTGTCGCACAGGCGGGCTATCCCCAGTGTCGACCTCATGGACGCACCACGGGGTGACTCTGGGGGTAAGAGAAAATAAATCAGCAAATTGTCCCAATAGCTCTTGGCAATCTCGGCGTTGTTCTGGGGTCAGGGTGGAGGAAAAGTTGACTCCTTCCACGGAGCCGTCCTTTTCGAGGGCGTTCAGGAGGTCTGGTAGGGATTCAGAGTCGTCTTCAGCTCCACTGTCGGTAGCCATCAGGAGGCTAAGTTCTGATCGGACAAAGTGCGGTTTGAGTCTGTTGGCGTGGAGGACCCGGAGGGGGTTCCTAAGGGACTCCTGAGGTGCCGGGTTTTTAGGAAGCCGGTGGTGCCAGGGGATAACGCCCGAAGACCTCGGAGTTCTCCCTGTTCCGGACCACAGAAACCAAGAGTCTTCTAGGTGAAGTCAGAGACCAAGTTTTATTGGCTGCAACCAAGTAACATGTGTCCTAGAAGTACGACAGCACGAGCCGTACGTTCTCAGGAGACTGTTTGTTTTTACAGAACCAGCCTTCTCCTTTTATATACGATATTACACTTCAGGCAAGAATTCTTGAGTTTATGATATGGTCATAGACATATTTACACAATAAAGCAAGGAGCGAAGTCATGACGGCCAACCCATATTTTAGATGTCCAGTTTGTGATAGATGACCCAGCCCAGCCCGGAATTACAATCAGATATCGATGAAACCCCAATAGAACATGGGCACCTCCTTGTCATAAAACTGGCCATAAACAAGGTACATGGACAGGTGTATGTGTGCAGGAAACATGGTCTGTAGGTGGTGAATGGTTTATGGCATGTTGTGCTTTGATGATATCTTACTCGGCCACTGGGCGAGGAGCTGCCCAAACAGGTTTGGCTGGAGGCGGTAGAGTCAGTTCGGCCAGGTCATGGGGAAGTCCGCTAAGGTGGACGTGTCCTTTCAGATCAAGCTCGACCTTAATCAATTGACTTATATGAGGGCAAGGCATAAGATGGATGCCGTTCACAAAATGGAGTCCGAGGGTTTGGAACGGAAACCATGATTTAAGGGTGTTAGCATCGCCCAATCATGACGCAAATGCACAGGGATAATGTCCTAATCATTACCGGTCTGCCAATACCAAATTCGTCCTGGTACGATGATATTTTGTGACACGAGTGTTGGACCTCGGTACCCTATTACAGCAAGGTCCGGAATTTCAGAACCACAGACCCTCCTTTTGCCCTCATATTAGGCAATAACTCATGCTAATCTGAGTCCAAATCTGTATTGATGAATTCATGGAGATGTTGCTGTAGCATCATTCTGTTGCTCAATTCGTCCCTCGACACAGGCTTCCTTGCACATGAAGTAGCACAGAGGCCACATATTGCAGGAGCGCACTGCACACACAGGCAGAACATAAACAGAATGGCTAAGATCATCCCAATGAAGATCAGAGTTTTCCATCCCCAGGCAGATATCAGTTCCCAGAACCACCCGAGCAAGGACCAATCCCCTTTTTCCAAGTGAAGGGAATCAGAGATTTTGTGTAGTTTGGAGATGGCTTGGTACACCGTCGGAGCATTATCAGGGATGAAAATGCAGCAACTGGATTGGATCACTCTACATACACCACCCCGGTCTGAGAGTATGACATCTAGGGCAACCCGATTTTGAAGGGTCATAAGTCGGTCCGATTGAAGCTCGGCAGTCAGGTTACTAAGGGCACTGGCCGTCTCAGTCACGGCGGATTCAACTACCCTTGTTAACTGGCGAATGTTCCTGCTGTTCACCATAGGCCCCCAAAACGGCAGAAAACCCTTTGCGAAGTCCCCAAACTCTTGACTCGCAGTGTCGTCTTGACTCACGACACCCCTAACTGTCCTTGTCCGATGGTAATCTGCCCCGGCCGTGGCAGCAGAAACGAGACAAAACATGTGCCCGAGAAGTCAGGGGGCAACCATGTGTATGCTTTGTCATGGCAGACGAAGTATGTACCCTTAGCCGCTAAGAATGGAGGGGAAGTTCGGGATCCGAACACATACGTTTCCGTGCATACGCTCTTCCCCAACTGTGCTTTCGGATCCCTACCAATACCTTGCAGACATAGGTGACCTCGGTGGGGTACTACCCAAACTGGGGAGGATTTCTTCGATTTCTGGCTCTCACTTAAGGAAATCCCATATTTGGTGATGTTCCACCTACTGTAAGGGGCAAACTCATCTTTGGGAATCGTTCGATATGTGTCTATCCCTGCTCATATTCCTTACTCCTGCCACTAGTGCCTTGTTGCTGGAACTACTCCCTATGGGACACGGTGGATATGGTTCTATGGCGAACAGGAACATTGTCTGGAAAGCTCACAGAGAACCATAATAACTGAATGGCAGGACGAAGTACGGGATGCCCTTATCGGTCGTGTGTGGCATAAGTCCACATATCCAACAGTTCGATGTGTTCATTATAGACTGGTGCTGGTGTAGGAGCTGGAGGAATGAGTTATTTACAAATTCTAGTCTTCTGGCGGACTCGTGTTCAGGCAGAGGGTGAAAGGAGTGTGTGGGAACAGTAGGAGGAGGTGTGGGCTGAGTGTTATTTACAAGGGTAACTTGGAACGTGGATAGAGTAAAGCTAATCAAGAACATCGTTATGCTGCACAACAGTAGAATACATATTATCAAGAATCTCTTTTTGGCCATCACGGTGCATATTTGCCTTTTAAAGTTCATGGGTCTAGCAGGTCTCTCTACCCTCGGGAGCTCCATCCTCTAGTTGCTGCCCGCGGTGGGAGTTTGATTCTGCCAAGAAGTGCGCTCTGTCCAGTCCGGGGTAATTCCCTCAGACCGACCAGAACCGTTGACCTAGGCGTCCCCAGCTGCACTCCTCAGACTTCAACCGCGGCCCTAGCAGCAGAACCGGATGGCGGTTCGAAAATCAAAAATGAGCAAGTTCCCTGGGCGAGAGAGCTGTAAAATCAAAAATAGTTCTTAGGGGAAAGAAAGTTACATAAGTTCACTTTTATTAGTCCCTTTTTCTCGACCTCAGATTATATTGTTGCTTCCCAGGTATGGTGTGGTCTTTAAACAATGTTTCAGGTTCTGTAGTGTCCAACTGTATTGACGGTGGCACAAATCCTTGCAAAATACGATCACTCTCCTTTTCTGTACCAGTTCCTTTCAGTCGTGCATCGCTGAAGAGTGCAAAGCGAGGTACAGCTTCGGTTTCAGAGTCAGCGATTCCGTCCTGGACCCATCGGTCATATTTCCAGAGGGACCCGTTTACAGTGGGTCCCGTGGATCCAGTTCTTCTTTCCTTCCACCCGAACGGCTGATCTTGTGGAAAGAAGGACGAGGTACGGTCCGGTCCACCTGGGCTGCTCGTTGTTTGTGCGTTGAAAATTCCGCACCAAAACCCAGGTGCCGGGTTCAATGGAGTGACCTGGATCGTCAGAGGCTGGCGGAGAGGAACTGTGAACCTGTTGGTATAAAACACGTAATTTAGTTGTCAGTTTGTGTAAATAGTCAAGCAGTACAGGGTGCTCTATTTCACTGAGCCTCCTGGGCCTCGGTACCCCCCATATATTTGCTGGGCGCCCAAACACGATTTCGTGTGGGCTAAGTCCCAGTCTAGAATGGACAATCATTCTGGTAGATAGGAGTGCTAAAGGCAAGGCGTCAGGCCACTTAAGACCTGTGCTGGCTTGGATCTTGGCTAGTTTGAGCTTTAGGGTGCCGTTATAGCACTCTACTAGACCTGCTGATTGGGGGTGGTTTGCAGCGTGAAATTTCTGGTGGATGCCTAGACATTCGCACACTCTCTTCATCACCCGTCCCACGAATTCACTTCCATTATCACTCCAGACCATTCTAGGCATCCCAAACCTAGGGAAGAATTCCTTGACAAGGGCTTTGGCAGTTGACAAGGCAGTGTTGTCCTTGAGGGGGTACGCTTCCACCCACCTGGAAAAAGCGCAAACAACAACAAGCACGTATTTCAGATTGCTGCACCTCTCCATGTGGATGAAGTCGAGCTGCAATACCTCGAACGGGTACGTTGGAGGCGCAAAATGACCAGCAGGGGTTGGGGTTCCCCTACCGGGATTGTACTTCAAACACACCATACAGTTCCTGACCAAATTCTCTGCGCATTTCGGGATACCACTATTCTGCCATACTGGGGCCAACAGTTTACAGATTCCTTTCGCACTGAGTGTGCCATTCCATGGGCCATAGTCACCACTGCGAGTACATATGCGTCGGGTAACAGCCATCGTTGGTGCTCTGACAATTCGACCCAACAACAATTCGCATCCAATCTTCCCTTGCTTTCTCTCCATTCATTCACCTCTCTTTCAGTGGCATCCGCTTGTATGGACTTCACACTTTCAATAGTGTCCTCACACATACCCACATCGGGGATCCATCTAGCAGGACCTACAACATACATCCGACTCATTGTGTTCCCTGCAGTCTCTTTCGCAACCTCGTCGGCAAATGCATTCCCACGACCAACATCATCTTGAATCTTTCTATGTGCACTGCACTTTACAATCGCAACTTGTAGCGGCAAGGTCAGTGACTCGAGGAGCTCATTAACTAGCTGACCATGTTGGATTTTTGCACCATGTGACGTCAGGAACCCACGTTCACGCCACAATCGTCCAAAACTATGGGCTACGCCAAAGGCGTATTGGCTATCAGTATACACATTCACTCGCTTTCCTTTTGCCAACACACATGCTCTTGTAAGTGCTATTAACTCGGCTGCTTGCGCGGAATTCTGGGGGATGCGTGCGGTCTCTACAATAGTGTGCAATGTTGTTACAGCATATGCTGCAGTCGTATCACCATTTGGCAACTTGAAGCATGAACCATCAACCCATAAATTATCATTACATTCAGGAAGGGGTGTGTCCTGCAAGTCTACTCTCCCTTTTGTCTCTTCTTCCGTCCTGAAGCAGCAATCGTGTTTTTCAACCTCATCTGTCTCTGCCGGAATAGGTAATAACGTGGCGGGGTTAAGTGTATCACACCTCTTTATGTGTATGTGGCTGGCTAACAGTGTCAGCTCATAGCTGGACAGTCGAGCACTAGTTAAATGCTGTGTCTTCGTTCTGTTTAGTAAAATGTCTACTGCATGTGGGACCATAACGATCAGAGTATTATTCATGACTAACCCAGCAGACTGTTGAATACAGACAGCTGCTGCAGCAGTGGCCCTCAAGCAACTTGGTAATGCCTTAGCTACATGATCTAGAGTCGCGGAGAAATACGCGCATGGGCGCTGTTTATCTCCAAAGTATTGTGTCAAGACTGATAATGCGCAACCTTCCTTCTCATGGACATATTATGTAAAAGGCTTACTGTAGTCAGGGCTGCCCAACACAGGAGCCGAACACAATGCTTCGCGCAACTCATGGAAACTTGTCTGACAATCTTCAGACCAAGGCATAGGATTGGGTTTGTCTTTGCAGAGTAGTGCCAGCAAAGGTTTGGCTAATAGGGAGAAATTCGGTATCCATTGTCTACAGTACGATGTAATGCCCAAGAAAGCCCGAACTTCTCTCTGTGTCCTTGGGGCACTCAATCTTGCGATTACCTGTATTCTTTCTGGGGTCAGTCTCCTTCCCTCCTTCGATAAGATGTGACCTAAGTAGGCCACTTCTTGTCGGCAAAATTGTAATTTTGGAAGGGAGACTTTGTGCTTCATGTCACATAAATGACGCAACAACGACGGTGTGGCTTGCTTGCAAATTTCTTCAGTACTGCAGCGATCAGTAGATCGTCTACATACTGAATCAGAGTCGCACCATCAGACAGAACAATCGTATCGAGTTGTGTTTTCAGAGCCTGACTGAATATGGATGGACTCTCACAGTAGCCCTGAGGAGCGCGTTTGAAGCGGAAGCTTCGTCCTCCTAAATTGAAGCCAAAAATGTCTCTGCTCTCCTAGGCGATCGGGATGCTGAAGAAGGCATTCTTCAGGTCAATCACCGAAAACCAAGTGGCTGAAGCTGGAACCATTGTCAATAAGGCGGTAATGTCGGGGACGACTGGAAACTGCGGTACAACGATCTTATTTACTTCTCTAAGATCAATCACGAATCTGTATACAGGAGGCTGTGAAGGATCAGTACGCTTTAAGACAGGCAAAATAGGACTGTTACAAATGTTGCCTGTTGTTTCCTCAATGACATCTTTCTCAATCAGATCGTAAATGATCGCTAACAACGCCTTTTCACATTCGCTAGAGATCTTGTATTGGGGGATACGTGGCAACCTAACATTGGCTTTCAACGTTATGACATACGGTGCTATCTCTAAACCACCTACATCATTAGAACCAGTAGCCCAAAGTATATCCGGGAGGGATGACAATTCAGTCGGAATATCTTCCTTTGACAAATACATTGGGGTAATCACTTTCTTACCAAGGGTAAGTTGTACTCCCGAAGGAGAACAGTACAAAGTCGCATATAATCTCTTTAACAAATCCAAACCTAACAAATTTTCGCCACAACCTGTTGTAAGGATGAGGGGTGCTTCTAATTCGCATGGGCCAACAGAAAGGGCCATAGGACTAGAGATCGGGTTTCTAACAGGGGCGCCAGAGAAACCTACTGAAATATTCATTTCGCCAGACAAAGGTGCGCCAGGAAGTTTTGAGTGCATAATAGAACTTTTCGTAGCACCAGTATCCAGCAGAAATGGCTCTGACACTCCTGATGTAATCACCTCGACATAATGTCCATTCTGATCTACTGGAACTGAAACAACTCCCTCTCTTTGTCCATGGCTGTCCTAGCAATTATTACCCTCATTCTCGTTTTCTGCGTAATAGTCATCAGCATAGTACTGAGCTGATCTAGAGGACGCATTATTTTGTTGATCAAGGCTATTCATGGAATTCTGAGGCGGGAAGGAAGTGTTATTCTGGGGGAAATTTCCACGACCCCTACCCCTAGGAGTCTGTTGAACACCTCTACCTCGTGCACCAGAAGCTCCAGAGGCACCATTCAGACGTTGTGCCAGAGCTGGACAATTATTCTTGAAATGACCCTCTTCTTTGCAATAGGCACACTGATTCGGGCCGTATGGTAAACGCTGATGGGAAAACTCGTTTCCTTGCGCGTTTCTCGAATACTGCTGTGGTTGTTGATAATTGGGCTGACTAGGTGTGCGAGGCGGATAGGCTTGCTGGAGAAGAGCTTTGGTCTTTAAATCTTTAGTCTTTTTGTCTGCCTTATCTAGCTCGTCCTTGCGTATATTTTCGTAGTACTAGGCTGTGGCTAAAATCTGTGCTGACGTGGAAACAGCCCAAGCACACTCTGAATCTTTCAATTTATTACACAGTTCAGGAAGCAAATTATGTACAAATTTGTCTACGAACAATCTTTGGCCACCTTCGGTAGCCATAGCCTGACCACTATGATCGACGAAAGTCTCTTCAAATCTCGTGAAAAAGTCAGACACATTCTCATCTTTCTTCTGCTTGCACGCAGATAACTTATCCCAATTGACACGCAATTCAGGCATTAAGGTCTTCATGTACGTGATAATTCTACCAGGAAGTTCAGCTATTAAAGGCTCAGGTTTAGAACCACCAATTTGTCTAGCATCCGTAGCAGCAATATTAGCCCAAGAGTCACCTAGTTCTTGATCATGATCTGTATGGCGGATCTTACTCCATAAAGGCTGTGGAACGACGTTCCCAAACAGCATGTCTACATCTGCTAAATTCATTATACATGAGCTGGCAGTCTGTGATAACTCCTTATAATACCCTGCGGGATTTTTACGTGGATCGGGTAATGTCTGCTTGAGTGCTAGCACTTCAGATCTTTTCCAGGGGACATGTACCCATACACGTGGAAATGCGGTGGAACAGGTGGATGCGCATTCGCATCACCTTCCCTCCAAACTGGAGGAACCTCTCTCATGGGGTACTGTCGTGCCTTTTTCCTACCTGACAAATCATCCTCATACAGTGATCTAGACACATTTCCCTTACTCCTATAGGATAATAACAGGTCTATTGCTTTTTCAACATCGGCACCCACAATCATGCCTTCATAGAATTTGAAACGCATACGAAATAATTCCTGCATTTTGCGTTTGGGATCATTTGTTTCCAAATCTTCGCAAAGATATACACACATCTCTTCGAATGCGTATCTCTGAGTGGGTGCATCCCATTGTCGGAAAACTTCCATAACAGACTGAACATCGTATTTAACCGTGTCAGTAACCCATTTACGTGCTAACTCATTCAGCACTTCTCTTTCCTCATAATCAGGCAGTTGACTACGCAACTGTCTACGTCCTGTTTTGGGGGTCGTTTTAGGCGACCCAAAGAAAGGTGAGAACAGACCAGTGACAGTACTTGCCACTCTCTGTCGAACGAAAGGAGAAGCTTGCGGAGAGGCAGATGCGCCGGAAAAGACAGGCTGATGTAAAGAGGAAGTTGAAGCAACAGCAGAAGAAGTCGAGGCAGTGGCAGAAGTAGTATCAGGATAAATAGTTGGAGCAGTAGGCAAGGTTGTAAAAGAAGTAGACGGAGTATGTAGCAAAGGCGGCGGCCCTTGAGAAGGCTGCGCCGGAGAAGTAGGAACCAGCTGAAGAGGAGCTGGTGCTTGTGCAAGAGCTGCTTTTCGTGCGCCAGGGCGCGGTATAACGAAACGCTTCGGGGGTCCAGTAATACTCGATGTATATGGGGGTGGTGAATTCAATAAATGGGACATTAATGGATCTTTCTCGGATGTTCCCTTTGAATCTTGTCCATCATGGGGCAACATCGGGTAACATTTATCTACTGTTAGTTTCTTGCTTCTGAGCATTTGTTCATTTTCCTGCTCTTCCTCATTATCCCTGTATGCGATGGCGGCTTGCACCATCGACATACCTCTTTTATTCTTCTTAGCTAATTTTATTTATTTCTGTTTGGCTTCTTTGCGCCATAAGCGAAAAGAGTCAAACATCGCCGGCCGGGCTTTCTTCTGAAACAGTTTGACCTCGAGGTTATCTAAAACTTCTGAGTCAAAACTACCATATTGGGGCCATTTTAAGACATCATCCTTGCGGGTGTATTTTATCCATACCTCATTATATGTGATAGGGCCTACTCCGTGCTTGATATATAATTCATATGTTGGAGTTCCAATCGGAGGAACCGGACACTGTTGGACTTGGCCCTTATGGCAGGTTCACCCCTAGACTTTTTGCTTGTAATGGTGACCTGGTGATGGCGATTTTTGGGTTCTGCGCACTTTCACTGTGTCCCAGTGGAAAGTGCGTGCGCACTCTGAGTGCATGTGATGAGATAGGCCTGCCCTCCCATAGGAATGGATGGGGAGTGTATGTGTCCCTGGTAGTTCCTGATGCGTGGGGTGTACAGGTTCGAATCTGATATGTGCGAACTCGTGAGAGTGAATGCTTCGCAATGGTGTGTTGCATGAGTGTGTCATATCTAGAAGTGCCACTTCTAGGAGTTGGCATATTAATATAAAATGTGTCTGGCGTGTGATTGGCTGGAGCAGGCTGGTGAGCCTGGCTCCAGGAAGGGTGGATGGGTCTGCCCGGTGGCGAGTGGGAGATTAGCATGAGTGATGTGTGGGAGGAGTGTACCTGTGTCCTGGATGGGCTGGGTTTTCCCCACACAATGCTGGCTCCGCCCCCCTGTGGTGTGTCTAACGACCCTAGCCTCCCCAGTGAATGAAAGGGGTGGTTGGGCCATCAAGAGTACTCAAGAACCAGCTGCGACTGGTTCCGCCCCCACCCTGCACCTTCAGACAAAGGAATGTACTGTATCGATTTCGGCCCCAGCGCTTAATAGCGCTATATTTGCTACTTTTGCGCAGGAGGCGCTTTAAAAATTCAGCTAGCGCAGGGAGCGCTTTAAATTGCCTTTTAGCGCTGAGGAGCGCTTTGTCCGCCCAAGCGAGTGCCACCTCGCTTTTATTTGTGAATTCCTGGGAGGCTACCCCGGATTGCGGCAAAAAGTTCCCCTCGGCCTCAGCAGCGCGACCCGGAGCCTGGGAGGCTCGTCTGCAGGGCCGCGCTGCCATAGGCTGTCTCGCCAGCCTATCAAGCTTTAGCCTGGCCGGAGGGTTGCCCGGCAACGGGAGAAGCGTCCTCGAGGACGTCGGTGAAAATGGCGGCCTAATCGCGGCTGGGGGGCCGGCCGCACGTACTGCCCAGGAGGAAGAAGGAGCCCAGCGTCTTGTCCTCGGCGAGGCTCTCGAGGGTGAGAGAGCCCCGCCCGCGGCCCGGCAAGGAGGAGAGCCCCGTGGTGACCGGCCTGGAAGAGGGAGAGCCCGGAGTCTCCGTCGAGAGCGCCCAGCACGCCGCCAGCAGACGGAGCCGAGGAGGAGCCCCCGCCCCCCAGAGTCCCGGTGAGTGCTGCGCTGTGTCTCCGGTTGGCGGAGGCCGCTCCAAAGGAGGGGGCATTGTTGTTTTGAGCCCTGAAGGCTCCACCAGTGGCCGCAGTCGTGCAGAGAGCCTAGCGAGGCTCAGAGGGGCATCTTGGCAAACTCGAGTCCCCAGAGGTGGGACTCCAACGACGGGCCAGTATTCTCGAGTCCCCCAGAGGGGGGGACTTCCACAGTGAGGCGCCACAGTTGTTTTCAGAGCCCAGAGAGGCTCAAGGTGCCATAATTGTTCTGCGAGCCCCGAGAGGCTCAGTGGCAGCCACACCTGTGTATTTAGAGCCCTGAGAGGCTCAGGGGGACATTTTGTTCTGCAGAGCCTATGAGGCTCCCACATCGTGTTCGCCCCACCAGTGCTCAGAGCCTAGAGAGGCTCCCAAATTGGCCCCATTGTTGTTCTTGAGCCCTGGAAGGCTTAACCATGCTTGCACCAGTTGCCCAGCACTTTGTGGGCAACTGCCACGTTTAGGCCCTGACTTTGGGACACAGGGACTGCCACAGGTGGTGGCTAATGTGGATTTTGCGCTATTATGTTCTCTTGTGCTGCACCTCTGAATGTGTTTTTATGCGTCATGTGCTTTGTCCTTTTCCACCGCTGAATGTATGTATTGCATCATGTCTTATGTTCTTACACCCCTACAGGTATTGTAATACTTAGGTGGTTGTTTTCTCCCTAGTGCAGGTGGTACTAGCGAGGCCCAGGTCCCTAGTGTAATCTCCTAAAATAGTGAGGGTTGCATAGGTGGTGCTCACCTGGTACCAGTAGTGACTGGTTGTATGTTATTTTTGTGCTACAATTTTACATTCTAAGTGCTATTTCTAAAAAGTGTTACTTCTAAAAGTGCTGATTCCTGACAGTGGTCCAGGTGGCCCTGTCTTGTAAATATCCCCTGTAAATTCTGCCCGTGCCCCTGGCACATTGTAAAGTGTGTGTTCTATCTAATGTGTTTTGGTGTAATACAAAGGCTATTTTTACATAACCTTGTGTGGAGTTTCCTTTGTGGTGGGCCTTGGGTGTTGTTGCTGGGGTGCGTGCGCAAATACTTAACTCATATCGCCTCCAAGTTTAGCCTTGACTGCTCGCGCCACGTTACCTAGAGGGTGAGCTGGGGTTATCTTGGCGTGTACCTCCCTTGCCCTGACCTTAGAAGTGGTGATCCCTGACTGACTCTGGCGTGAGCCTTGGCCAGCCAGGATCCCATTTCTAACAGACACGAATCCTCTAATCGGGAATCCTCACTACAACCAAGACAAAACAAGTTTCCAAGTCTGCTAAGACCAGGCATCTTTGCTCACTAGTCTAGCTTCAAACTTCAAGGGATTATCTAACTAAGATATTTTCGTGAATACACGAATCCCTCGGTTTTGGCGCTTGCAAGTTCCAAACAAAGTGTACCTCAAGTATACCAAAGACTAAGAACCAAACTAAGGACTAGGAGACGCTCCACTTATACTTAACTGAAGTATTGAAGATCGGTGACGTCACTTAGAAGATTCGTCTATCGTTTCGCTCTACCAAGGATCACTGGGTCCAAAACAGGGCGATAGGGCAGCAGTCCTTCGTAGCCCTCGGGACGCGGGGAACCTCGCAGCAAAGACCTTCGGAACCACGTCGACATACAGGGGTCGCTGAAGTGGCTGGTCGTCCTCTGGAATTTTCACACGAAGCTCCTCACGAACATCTGGCTTGGACCGTCACCGCTTGAAACCGCCCCGAGTTGGGCGCCAACTGAGGTGCCGGGTTTTTAGGAACCCGGTGGTGCCAGGGGATAACACCCGAAGACCTCTGAGTTCTCCCTGTTCCGGACCACAGAAACCAAGAGTCTTCTAGGTGAAGTCAGAGACCAAGTTTTATTGGCTGCAACAAAGTAACATGTGTCCTAGAAGTACGACAGCACAAGCCGTAAGTTCTCAGGAGACTGTTCGTTTTTACAGAACTTCTCCTTTTATATACGATATTACACTTCAGGCAAGAATTCTTGAGTTTATGATATGGTCATAGACATATTTACACAATAAAGCAAGGAGCGAAGTCATGACGGCCAACCCATATTTTAGATGTCCAGTTTGTGATAGATGACCCAGCCCAGCCCGGAATTACAATCAGATATCGATGAAACCCCAATAGAACAGGGCACCTCCTTGTCATAAAACTGGCCATAAACAAGGAACATGGACAGGTGTATGTGTGCAGGAAACATGGTCTGTAGGTGGTGAATGGTTTATGGCATGTTGTGCTTTGATGATATCTTACTCGGCCACTGGGCAAGGAGCTGCCCAAACAGGTTTCGCTGGAGGCGGTAGAGTCAGTTCGGCCAGGTCGTGGGGAAGTCAGCTAAGGTGGACGTGTCCTTTCAGATCAATCTCGACCTTAATCAATTGACTTATATGAGGGCAAGGCATAAGATGGATGCCGTTCACAAAATGGAGTCCGAGGGTTTGGAACGGAAACCATGATTTAAGGGTGTTAGCATCGCCCAATCATGATGCAAATGCACAGGGATAATGTCCTAATCATTACCGGTCTGCCGATACCAAATTCGTCCTGGTACGATGATATTTTGTGACACGAGTGTTGGACCTCGGTACCATATTACAGCAAGGTCCGGAATTTCAGAACCACACTCCATGTCCACCAGGTAGGTGACAGGGCTCTTGCGTTCCACCACCTTGAAGGGCCCAGTCCACTTGACCTGGAGGGCACATGGTTCGACCGGGACATGACCCAGACCTGTTGGCCCGGCTCGAACTCAATAGAAGAGGCGTTTTGATCATACCAGCGTTTCATGTCTTCTTGGCTGGCTTCGAGGTTGGTTTTGGCCAGTTCCCGGAACCGCAGAGTCTGGTTCCGGAGGGTCAGGAGGTACCGGTATACGTCGGGGGAGCATCTTGGGCGGTCACCTCCCAGCCTTCTTTGACCAGGCTTAGGGGACCCCGGACGGGGTGCCCGTACAATAGTTCGAAGGGGCTGACTCCCAGGGACTTCTGAGGGACCTCCCGATAGGCGAAGAGGAGGCAGGGCAGCAACACGTCACAATGGCGTCGTAAGGGTTCTTCCAGGCCCATGATCATCCCCTTGAGGGTTCGATTGAAACGTTCCACCAGTCTGTTCCCTTGGGGGTGATAGGGGGTCGTAAATTTGTACGTGACCCCGCATTGCTGCCACAGTGACTTCATGTAGCGGGAAATTAAGTTCGTACCCCGATCACTGCCGACTTCTCGGGGGAAGCCCACCCGGGAGAAGATCCCCATCAGTGCCCGGCCCACCACGGGAGCCGTCACGGTCTGGAGATGAATAGCATCGGTATAACAGGTGGCATGGTCTACCAGGATGAGGATGAAACGGTGACCTTGGGATGTTCGGGGCTCCAGGGGCCCCACAATGTCGATACCCACCCGCTCGAAGGGAGTGTTGACGACTGGGAAAGGTTGCAGGGGGACCTTTAGTTTTCCGCCGCTCTTCCCGCTGGCTTGGCAGGTGGGGCAAGTCCAGCAGTGATTGATCACATCATTCCTCATCTTGGGCCAGTAGAAGTGGGTCACCAGGCGGCTGTATGTCTTGTCCTGCCCCAGGTGCCCGGCGAGGGGCACATTGTGTGCCAGATTCAGGAGGAAGTCTCTGAACCGGAGGGGGACCACCAATACCCGGCTGGCCCCTAGCTCGGCAATCTTCTGCTCACTGTAGAGGAGCTCGTTGTCCCAATAGACCCAGTGGGCCCCCGAGGTATCCCCTGTGCTCTGAGCTGCGGCTTGCTGTCGGATCCCCTCGAGGGAGGGACACTTTTTTTGCTCTTGACGGAACTGTTCTCGAGTGGGGCCACCTTCTTGGCGCCATTGGGCCAGTTCCGGGAGGTCGCTGAGCGGGGCGATTTCTTCACAGTTGGGCCCCGGTGGACCGGGTTCAGGGTCGGTGTCTTCGGAGACGACGGGCGGTGGAGGCTCGGGCTATTCTGGTTCTTCGGTTGAAGTGACGGCTCGGGCAGCCATGGATCGGGTTGTCGCACAGACCCACTCAGTGAGGCCTAGCATCCCCAGATGCTCTCTCCGCTCGACGTCGGCCCAGGGGGAACTCTCAAGGTCGTTCCCGAGGAGGCAGTCTACGGGGGCATCGTCTCGGACGGTCACTTTCAGCATGCCCGACACTCCTCCCCATTCAAAGGGGACGCGGGCCATCTGACACAGGCTCTCGGAATTATCCGCGGACCGTACTGGGCACAGTACATTGGGCAAGATTTGATCCGGGGTCACCAGGTGGCAACGGACGGCCGTCACGCTGGCTCCCGTGTCGCGGAGGGCTTCGGCCCGGTGTCCATTAATAGTGACCCACTTGGGGGCGTGGCTTGGGCACCGATGGCGATGGTCGCCTGAGAGCTCGGCTCCGGGACTGAGCCCGGGATTATCCTGTAAATCGGAGGCTGTGGGGCACCCTAACCCCCGCAAACTGTTGATCGGCCCGACTGGAACCTGCTGAGGCACCTGGCACAACCCGGACGAGTGGTGATCTGCCGGAATATCGAAGTTTGTGGTCCCGAGGAGAGCGACCCAACATGGCGCCCGGAACCCATTGTCCCCTCGGACGGGACCATTAGACCGTAGGAACATCGTTGGTTACGGCGCGCCCTCCACCCTTTTGTCTTCCAGGGATGTACAGGTCTGGACTTTGAACTGATGGGACTCTGACTTTGGAGATTGCGCCTGGATGATCGGATGCCCCCACCATAGCGGACCTCGGCACACGGACGCCTGGAGGCCCTGACGGTGGCGCGACCCACTACACAGCACTTGGCTGCATCTCCCCGATCGACCCGATCCCATGGGAGGCACAACCCCCTGGCGCCACAAAGTTTCTGGCGGTGTGGGTGGCCCTCGCTCCGGGTCCTCGCTAACCAGACGGGCCTGCCCGGCCTGGCGCCGAGTGTCTCCGCCTCCTCCTCAGTGCTCTCCGACGACGCGGTGGTGGCGCGAGCCGAAACTGTGGAGGTCCAACAGGCCCTGGAGAAGAGGATCGCCAGCCCTCAGCCTGAGGGCCAGCAATCGAGAGAGTCATAGCCGACGCCCGCACTCGGTGGCACCTTTGCCTGGGTCCACACTGTGCGCTTCCCACGACATGGGGAAACCAAGGGGGGCCAAGGGGACTACCCCCGCCGCCTCTGACTCGGAGGCCCCGGACAAAGAGGACCGTAGAGACCCGGGGAGTGCTGATGGAGCACCATTGCAGCAACAGTTTGACCGCGTCCTTGAGGCGATCGCGACCACGCGCTCGGCCCTTCAGCAGGACATTGCCCAAGTGGCGACGAGCCTGGGCCTCCTTAGAGCGGACCACGGCAAGCTTTCGGACAGGGTCAAGGTCGTGGAGGGCTCGGTGAAAACCTTGGAGCCGGCGCAGCGATCCTTGTCCGCAACAATGAAAGATGCCCTGTCCCGGATTTCTGCCCTGGAACAGCGAGCGGAAGATGCAGAAGGCCGTAACAGGCGCAACAACATCCGAGTGGTAGGCCTGCCGGAGAAGATCGAAAATGGCGACATGGTGGCCTACTTGGAAGCCTGGCTCCGAGACACGGTGGCCCCGGAGGGTTTATCCTCCTTCTACACCCTTGAACGAGCTCATAGAGTCCCAGCGAGGCCACCACAACAGGGCCGTGCACCACGTCCGGTGGTGGCACGCCTATTGCATTTCCGCGACAGAGACCTCATCCTCAATGCCGCCAGACATAATGGCCCCTTTAAGGTGGAGAACAGCCAGGTGAACATCTTCCCGGATTACACCTACGAAACCCAACGCAGGCGGTATTCATTCTTGGCGGTCAAGCGCGAGCTCCGGAGCGAGGGCATCCAATACTCGCTCCTGTTTCCTGCAAAGCTCCGCATCATTGTCGATGACAAGACTCAATTTTTTGATACCCCGGAGGATGTCTGTAACTGGCTTGAACTCTATAGAGCTGGGAAAGATGGTTTCACCTCCGCGTCTCAGCTAGCGGCGGAGCCGGGACAGCGACGGCGGTCTAAGAGGATACGGAGTCGCCGGGGTCGGTCGGGCGGCCCTTCAACTGCGGAGACTTCGACGGAGCGGAAGGGAGTGCTGGAGGTGTTATCTGCACTATCTGGCTCACGAGACGGTACCATTGAAGAGGAAGAGGACCCTGGTGACGAGGGAGTACCGACGGACTCTGAGGACTCGGTGACGGATAGAACCACACACCGGTGATCACACCGAAATCAGTTGAGGACCTTCTGGATGGACAGGGCTGACGGGGTGAGCTGCATCCTTTTGGGTGGGGGCCCGAAGCGGGGGTGGCGGGAGCCGATGGGTGATCATGCTCTCCGGAGAACTGGGGGGCGGGGTGCCTTGCTCTTGCCCCGAGGGTTTCCGATATTGTATTGGGCTTGCTTTAGTCCTGGTAGCCAGGGCATCGAGGGCCCACTGCCACCGCCCAGCCCGCACCTGGCCCTTAAGGCCTTCCTACGGTGGCGACCGCAGGATTAGTTGGGGACAAGGGGAGTTCTGTGGGCATGGTTTGGATGGGAACTGGATGGTGCTATTTGGGTCCTGTTCTGGGGAGGGCGGGCAGGGATTTGGTTAGAATAAAAGTTGTAGAGTTTTGGTTGGGGAAAATGGCCGCCATCAGTGCTGGGTTGATTGTTGTTCGTTCTTTGTTGGGACCCAGATGGGGAGACTATGCACAAACAATATGGGACAATGGCTGATGCTGCTAATGTGAAATGTATCACTTGGAACGTACGGGGGCTTCACACCATGTCTAGGAGGCACAAAGTCCACGCTTATTTAGTGCGTAGGGGAGTACAAATGGCGCTGCTGCAGGAGACCCATCTGAACAAGGCGGAAGGGGCGGCGCTACAGCGTAGGTGGAGGGGGCAGGTCTTTTACACATCGTACTCCGCGTATGCCAGGGGGGCGCTAATTTGGATTAGAGCTGGGGTCCCCTTCCAGGTCACAAACTCAGTGGTAGATCCAGAGGGGCGCTACGTGGCCATATCGGGCACTCTGGGGGGGAGGGATCTAAACGTTTGCTGTGTGTACGCACCCAACATGGACCAGATTGCCTTCCTTTCCAGGTTATCGGGCTCGTTGGCCCACTTTTTCACTGGGCCCCTCCTGCTCGGTGGGGATTTCAATTCAGTAGTGGATGTGGAGACCGACCGCTCGCATCCGCCCCTCCCTGACTCTCCGGTCCGCCGTGTGGCTAAAGGTCGTGGGGACTGGCAGTTGCGCTGGGGTCTGACGGATATTTGGAGGGCGCAACACCCCGACACTAGAGATTATTCCTACTTTTCGGGCCTCCACGAGCTACACGTTAGGTTGGACGGATTTCTTGGCTCGACTGAACTTGTTTCAGCGGCGGTCCGCTCCGAGTATTTGACTAGGACCATCTCGGACCATAACCCCCTCCTGCTGGCCCTTCGCTGGTTTCCTGGGGCGCCTGCGGTGCCCACCTGGAAGTTACGTCCCGAGATTCTCGAGGACACTGTATTCAAAGCGGACTTAGGAGACAAGATCGCGGAGTACTTCGCGTCCAACAGGGGCACCGCGAGCTCGAGAGCGCTGGAATGGGACGCTTTTAAGGTGGTGGTGAGGGGTTATTGCATCACCAAGAAGGTAGGTATGAGGCGGGTTATCCTCGATGACTTAGATATTGCTGATCGGAGGCTCCGTGAGTTAGAACTCCGCCGCCCCGGACACCCTGAACTCCAGGGACGCACGGCGGAGGCGAAGGAGGCGGTGGCGGCGGAGGTCGAGCGGCTGCGCTGCTTCGACTACAAGGCCTATACGGTTCGGTCCCTCGCAGAGGGGGATAGATCGAGCGCATTGCTGGCGTGGCTGGCTAACCCTACGCGCCAGACCTCACTGACGACGTCCATGCGCATGGCGGACGGGACCATGGTGCACACTCAGCCTGAGATTCTGAGCTGCTACCGGCACTATTACGACCATCTATATCGCAGTCGTTCTGCCGGAGACCCTGACCTTCTCGAGGATTATTTACGGCCCCTGGAGCTCCCGACGGTGGAGCCTGACGTAGCGAAAGCCCTGGGGTCCGATATCGAACTGGGGGAGATCCGCAGCGCCATTAAAAAGATGGGGCGGAACAAGACCCCGGGCCTAGACGGCCTTCCTGTGGAATTTTATGCAGCCTATGCTGATCTCCTAGCCCCAAGATTGGTGATCGTATATAGAGAGGCGAAGAGGCTTGGGCGGCTCCCCGGCTCGATGCGCGAAGCCTTAGTGGTTCCCCTCCTCAAACCGGGGCGGGACTCGACAGATCCGGCGTCCTATCGTCCCCTATCGATGCTGACAGTCGATTATAAAATTCTGAGCAGCATCTTGGCCTCGAGACTGCTGGGCCACATGAGCTCCCTGGTACATGTGGACCAGGCTGGGTTCATCCCCAAGCGAAACACGACCATGAATATCCGTAGGTTGTTCCGCTTGCTGGGGGAACCGCTCGTGGACGCTCCGTGCCCGGTGGTCCTATCGGTAGATTTAGAGAAGGCGTTTGATAGCCTGGAGTGGGACTACCTGCACACTGTGTTACGGCGGTTCGGCCTCGGCGAGGGTTTTATCAGATGGACCACGGTCTTATATACCTCTGTATCGGCCAGGGTTCGGGCAGGCCCGCTAATTTCCTCACAATACCCGGTGGAGAGAGGCACGAGACAGGGCTGCTCGTTATCCCCACTTCTCTTCGCGCTGGCGGTGGAGCCTCTCGCGCTGCTACTCCGATCGGGGGCCCATTATAATGGCTTCTGGACACCGTCGGGCCCGCACTACATCTCGTTGTACGCCGATGACCTGTTGCTCTTCCTTGAAGACCCGGTTGTTGCCCTGCATGGGGCAGCGACGGCGCTCACGGCGTTTGGGGAGGTCTCGGGCCTCCGGGTGAACTGGGCTAAGACATGTCTTTTCCCGGTTCGCAGAGGCACCCCCAGCCCTGTTCTCGATAGAGCGATTAGATGGGAACCCGACTGCTTTAAGTACCTGGGGGTGTATGTCTACCATGAACCGTCTGACCTCCTAGACGGGAACATTGCCAGATGCAGTCGAGCGCTGCGGGGTAGCATGGACTTCTGGGCTACGTTACCGCTTTCGATGGCGGGGCGGATCGCATTGCTCAAAATGGTGGCGCTTCCCCGGTTGCTATATTATTTCCGGGCACTACCGATCTGGATTCCGCCGGCCACGTTTAGACTCTTACGGTCGATGATAGTCGGATTCCTCTGGGGTTCGGGCCGCCGCAGAGTGGCCCTCAAGACCCTGATGAGGCCGAAAGCCGAGGGTGGGCTTGCGGTGCCGGATTTTGAGAAATACTATCTAGCGGCGCAGCTCCAGACCTTCACTCAGGAGATCGCTAGGGAATTCCGGGGCCCAGAGGAAAGGAGAGGTACGGGGACAGCCAGGCATGTTCTCTCCTTCATAGCGCTACGACAACGCTTGGCCTTGCAAGACCTATCGCTGGAGGAGAAGACCATCCGCCTGTGTTGGAACCGAGCCCACGCCCGGGGCCAATTGCGATTACCGTATGCGCCTGAAATACCTTTGGGGATGCTGACGGCCTTGCCCCATGGTGGTGATTGGTCACGGTTGGCGGACTGGGAGGACGCGGGACTGCAGTTGGTGGGGGACCTCTATGAGGATGGGGCGCTCTTGCCCTTTCAGGAGCTCATTGACAGATTCGAGGTTCCCCGCGGAGACTTCCTATTGCACTCGGCCCTGGTCCGAGCGATCCAGGCGCACTGGAAACGCGGGCAAGAGGAACCCCCTACGTCTCCGGTGTGCCAATACGTCATGATGTCTGCGGGCACGGTGAAGGCGGTCACTTGCCTCTACGGCAGACTGATCAATGAGGGGCTGACCCCCCTCACGACCTTGAGAGCCCGTTGGGAAGCGGACATAGGCAAGGAGATTCCGGAGACGACCTGGGCCCAACTCGTGCGGCGGGCTTGGAAGGGCACACGCCATGCCCGCTTTCAGTTGGTCCACTATTACGTACTCCATAGGGCATATCTGACTCCAGCGAAAATTCAACAGTATTTCGCCACGGGCTCGGCGAACTGCCCTAGATGCCCGGCGCCGGAGGCGGACCTCCTCCATATGTTGTGGGCCTGCCCGGGATTGTCCTCCTACTGGGAGGAAGTGGGGAGGACCCTGGAGGAGGTGACAGGGAGATCCTTATCGGTTGATGCGGCAGTGGGACTCTTGCATTGGTTTCCACATACCCCCAAAAACAAAATTTCCAGTAAATTCATTGATTTGGGGCTTCTCCTAGCTAAACGAGAGGTGACCAGGAACTGGAAGGCACGGGCTGGTCCGACCGGGAGCAGGTGGCGCAGCGAACTCTTGAAGTGGGCAGCGGGTGAAAGTACGTTGAGATACCAACTAGCTGGGAGACAGCATAACGAGAAGGCACAGGAGGCAGCGCTGGAATGGGAAACATTAGTGCAGGCCCTCAGGGATTATTGCGCCCCCAGTGACTCTGACAGTGAGGGAGCAGCGCGCCCCGAGTCCCGTTAGGCGATTGCAATTTCTGTCTCTGATACTCTCCTCATGGGTCCTCTCATGAATCCTACTGCGGCTGCTACCATACACTGATGGCGGGGTTGGGTTGGGTGGGGATTGATTTGGGTCATAGTGTTTTATGGGAGGGGTTTTCTTTGGGGTTTTATAGGCTTGTTTAGAAAAGCAGATGACGGACAGTGAATTATCCGGACCAGCTTTACTTCCCTGCTGTACCCCCATTAGATTTTGCCGCCTGACAGTTGGGATGTGGGCTGAATGGCTGTATATGGGTACATGCTACTGGGGGATGGTGGGATGCATTTCATTGATTTTGTTGGATTTATACTGCTGGTCGAATATGTAACAATTTGCTAATTCCTGCAATAAAAATATATTTAAAAAAAATAATAATAATAATAATTAATAGTGACCCACTTGCTGTACTTCTGAGTGTTGGCCGAGATTGGGGCCCGGGGGACCATGTCTCTTTCGCCCAGACATACCAGGGACATGGCTGCGGGCTCCCACTCGGTCTGGTCTTGGCCAAAGTCTTCTTCTTCGCCCTGCTCCTCCCCCAAGAGGGCGGCGACGATCAGGCGGTTTTGCGGACCGGTGGGGTTGGATGGCTGGTTTCTGGGACAGTTGGGGTCATTGGCGTAGTGACCGGGTCGCTGGCATTTGTGGCAGATAAGTTTCGGGCGGGGCCCCGGCCGTGCTGGGGGGGCTCCCCTCCCGAACAGGGGAGGTGAAGTGTTGGTGGGGGGCACCACGGCGGTGTCCCTGCCCCGGCCCGGGCCTCCTCCTCCGCCTCGCTGATGGTGGGATTGCTGGGGAGCTCGGCCCTGGTCTCCCATCCAGCTCCGGGGATCCCGGGTGCTTTCCCATCGATCGGCTTCGATGGCGAGCTTCCGGGGCTCGGTCAGCTTTCTGTCGAGGAGATGCTGCCTGAGTGCGACAAAACAGTTGTTGGAGAGGTGCTCCCATACAATGAGGTTGAACAGCTGCTCGTAGGTGGTGACCTGGCTGCCTTTGATCCACCCCTCTAAGGCTCTACTATAAAAGTTCACATACTCCACCCAGGTGGTACTGGGGATCCTCTTGCAGTCTCGGAATCGCTGCCGGTACATCTCGGGGGTGAGCCCATAGCGAGTAAGGAGGGCGGCTTTCATGTGTTCGTACGAGGTCATCTCGGCGTCGGGGAGCTGTAGCAGGGCGTCTCTTTCCTCATTGACGAACCTCCCCCACAACCCGGCACCCCAGTCTTTTTGAGGTGCGAGGTCATGGCTACCTCGTAGGCCTTAAACCATTGCTGGATGTCGTCGTTTTTATAGTACTCTCTGACGACATCTTTGGGGATGTGGACCTTTGCGTCTGCAGGAGGAGGGGGGCTCCGGCTCCCAGGGGCGCCAGTGTCCCCGTGTTTAGCCTTAATTTCTAGTTCCTTTAACCCGCGCTCATGCTCGTACGCGAGCTTCTTCTCTTCCAAATCCCTCTGTCTTCTTTTCTCTTCCAGGTCTCCCTGTAGCCGTAGTTGCTCAAGTGCTATTTTTTTTTCGGCCAGTTGTAGTTCTCCATCTAAGCAGAGTCTAGCCAGCTCCAATTCGTGGAGCCGGCTCCTCTCTCGTTCTCGGGCATCCTCGTGGGAGAGGCCTGTGTTCCTTTCCTCCGCTGGGGTTGCGATGTTCTCTGGGTGCACATCGGGGATCGTGATGGCTTCGTTCTGGGGTGGCGTTGCTCCTGTCTCCACCCATGTTTGCAGGGCCTGTTTGAGATCATCTTTGGTGCTTAGTCCAGTGGTAGCGATGCCCAGGTCCTTGCAGAATTGCTTCAATTCTTTGTGGCTGTAATCTAACCGTTCCATCTGGAACTCTGAGGTCGGTCTGGTTTCCTTGGTAGTCATGGTCGTAGTGTGTTTCTGCTAGTAGTGGGCGAGTTACTCTCTGTACGATCTGCGTCGGCTCGGATCCCACCGCTGCCCCCAATATTAGAAAGGGGGTCTTAGAATTGGCCGAGCGAAGTAGAGAGGCCTCCTGGCGAGGTTCCTCCCCCAGGATCGTACAGACGAGCAATCACCTCACTACAGATGGACACCACACAAGGATAGATTCTTAACGTTTTTATCAACAATTAAGGCAGGTAATCGTAGCAGTACAGGTTCAACTGGAACAAGGGATCCTTTCAGGTTTGGTCACTGAGGGAAGGGGGTAGCGGGACAGTCTTGGTACCAGCCTGGTACGGGGATACCCTACGCTCAGCTCTCAATCCTCGAGCTGGGGGGTTCCTCAGGGTCGGGCCGTGGCAGCGCCAGCAGGGCTCCGAAGATGGCTTCAGCGAGGATGGGCCACGGCAGCGCCAGCAGGGCTCCAAAGATGGTTTCAGCGAGGATGGGCCGCGGCAGCGCCAGCAGGGCTCCAAAGATGGTTTCAGTGAGGATGGGCCGCGGCAGCGCCAGCAGGGCTCCAAAGATGGTTTCAGCGTGGATGGGCCACGGCAGCGCCAGCAGGGCTCCAAAGATGGTTTCAGCGAAGATGGGCCGCGGCAGCGCCAGCAGGGCTCCAAAGATGGTTTCAGCGAGGGTGGGCCGCGGCAGCGCCAGCAGGGCTCCAAAAGATGGTTTCTGCGAAGATGGGCCGCGGCAGCGCCAGCAGGGCTCCAAAAGATGGTTTCAGTGAAGATGGGCCGCGGCAGTGCCAGCAGGGCTCCAAGGATGGTTTCAGCGAAGATGGGCCGCGGCAGCGCCAGCAGGGCTCCAAGGATGGTTTCAGCGAAGATGGCCCGCGGCAGCGCCAGCAGGGCCCCAAAGGTGGTTTCAGCGAAGATCGGCAGCGCCAGCAGGGCTCCAAGGATGGTTTCAGCGAAGATGGGCCGCGGCAGCGCCAGCAGGGCTCCAAGGATGGTTTCAGTGAAGATGGGCCGCGGCAGCGCCAGCAGGGCTCCAAGGATGGTTTCAGCAAAGATGGGCCGCGGCAGCGCCAGCAGGGCTCCAAGGATGGTTTCAGTGAAGATGGCCCGCGGCAGCGCCAGCAGGGCCCCAAAGGTGGTTACGGGTACCACGTAGATGAGTTTGTCTCGGTGTCTCTCGACTCCAGGATACAACTGCCAACCTGCTCCAGAGCTGCCCCAGATATAGGTCTGGCGTTCTTTGATGTCCGGACCCTCGCACCTGGGGGTCAGAGGGGCCGGGATGAGAGTGTCCAGACACCCAGCAGGAGGGTGGAGCCAGCGCCCAGGGAGGCCGGAGGGCGATCGAAACCAGGCGTCGCGGGAATGGCGGGAGGACCATCGAAACTCTTCTCCCCATTGATCCGTCAAGTGGCCGCTTTACCACCTGGTCGGATCTTGGTGCCTCGATGTCGGGGCTTCGCTGGGTCCGCGGCCGAGGTCGGGCCGAGGCCACGGGGCCTGGTCGTGGAGGATCCAAGATGGAGTCGGGGTCTGAGATGGTGGTCCGGGATAGGGGTCAGACCCGCAGAGTGGGGCGAGTAGGGGTTGCCGAGCTCTAGAGAGGGGGAGAGCCGGTGGTCGCCCGGAGGGCGGCCCTCGTGAAGGTTGGAGGGTGTCGCCCTCGGCCGGAGGACAGGGGTTGATGTCGTCCCAGGCCCGCCATGCGGGAGGAGTGGGACCACGCCACGAGGCCGTG
The DNA here is from genome assembly GCF_964263255.1 of Lissotriton vulgaris. Classification (NCBI taxonomy): domain Eukaryota; kingdom Metazoa; phylum Chordata; class Amphibia; order Caudata; family Salamandridae; genus Lissotriton; species Lissotriton vulgaris. The sequence goes on along the minus strand of NW_028247112.1, from coordinate 189,893 downwards.
TCCAACAGCTGACTGTTGGATTGATTCGGTCTAAAGTCAGACACTATCCAGTGAAGTTCCCTTACCATGGGGGTCTGCCCCCGTCTTTTCTCTGGGTTCATTTGAGGGCACCAGTGAGATCTTCCAATGGGAGCTGTGGCTTTCATTTGGTGGTGCAGCTGGAGAAAGGGGGAGATGACCAAGTCTACAGTGGTGCCTGGACAAGTACTCTTCCATCAGCACCCATCGACTCATAAACAAAGTGCCGTCTCCTAGCAGCGCACTGCTTGGCCCACCTGCCTGTCAGACGGCCGAGAGTCCTATGACCTCCACCCACCCCCTACCACTTTCCGCCCTGGCCGCTTAAGACACAAGTTTTGGTCAGTAAAAAAAAGGGTACTAAATGTTGTAAGAGCCAAAGATATAACCTGCTCTCTATCTTTGCTCACAATCTAGTGAGAGCTAGTGTCTTCTCACAGTTGGGTGGTGTGAGTTCTGTACTATCCAGTTTTCTCTACTTTATAAAGCCAACGATACTCCATTTAAGTAAAAGGAACAGATCTGTTTTGTTTAAAAAAAACAACCTTTGGCCACTAGTCAGTATGTCATCTGACGCATCCTTGCACGTGACCAGATAGTTGTGTTGCTGCGTAATATCTCCTAGGACTGTGGTTTGCAGTATTTTGGGTTCAGTGCATCTAGAGCAACACTATGTGCTGGTTTTTTAATCCTTAAGTATTCCAATACCTCCTGTTCTGCAGAGCGAGACTGAAAAGCACTCCGAGCGATTTATTGAAAATCAGGAACATATAGAGTAATGCCAGCCTCTTCCTTCTCCATGGAAGGCATGGTAATCTCCTCTAGGTCCCAGGATTCCACATCATATGCCAGTGTTGGAGCCATCCCTTCAATATATGTCTTAAAGTGCGATTCGTAAAAGCAAATCGTTTTTATTTTTCATAAGGCAACCTTGGCTAGCCTTTAGTAAGCTGGCTTAACCAGCAAATCTGGACTTTAGGAGAAAGTGTGTGTCTCACAAACACAGGTAATGTAGAACTCCGAGTGAAATAAAAAAAGAAACATAAATTGGTTGAGGGCATGGAATGTGTTTTTTTGTTTTACGGAGCTTGTGCAAAGCTAGTGTGTGTTGGAACACTTTACAGAAAACAAACTGTAACAATACATAGTAAGATTAAGACTTGTAGACCGGTAGGGTAAACGAAACAGGTGGCCTCATCAGTTTGATATATGTTCACTGAGGGGCAGAGTGGAAGCGGCACGTCTGTTCATGGATGGGTAGAGAATATTTTGATGTTTTCAAATATAAGGACATATACAAACACAAATGGCTTAGTTGTAGTTAGGACCACGTTCCCTTGGGGAACAGATTTTTTTGGTTTGCTAATAACTCTGGTGCCGTTGACGAATCTTCACCAAACTTTCCAAAAAAGTCGCACCCACCTCGGCTTCTTCCTGGAAAGCTTTAAGATATTCAGTCAAGATGGGGGTGAGAGAGGATCCCAAAATGCCCTTTCCCTATGCACTTTTACATAGGAATATTGAACAGCGACGCTGCAAAAACAAACGGCTGAACAGAATTGCCCCGAATTTGGCAGAAAGCTGAATCTTGGTCCAGAAAGTGTATTTTGTCATCTGGTGTAAATCCGTTAATTCGTTTTTGAGAAATTAAGGTTCAAAATGTGTGTGTATATATCACATCACCGAGTCTGTGGAGGTAACAGATCTAAAAATAAGATTTGAATTGCTGCCACCACATCAACAAAGATGCCCCATAGGCCTGGTGGGGGCCAAAAAAATCTATATTTTTTTAATGGGACCGCAAATCAGTGGTCCCTTTATTTATTTAAAAAAAAAAGCCCCTTTAATATACGACTCCTGATGTGGGCCATTGTCCAGGGGGGATTGGCACAATGTTATTTGGGGAGGGCATGCGGTGCCCCTCCACTAGCCAGTGTGAGACCTTGGGGACTCCAAGGCCAAAACAACTTGAGTTGCTGTGGGTACCCCGGTCCATAAAAGAATCAAAAACCAATCTACCCCGGGTAATTGGGTTCCTGGGACCTTCAGAAGGCCGTGGAAGAAAGGTCTTCATGCCCTCACTCCCCTCCCACATAAAAAACTGTGACTTTTAAATGAACGAGAAGCTGGATGCAGGGCCTGGCCACATACACTGCCAATTACCTCCCATATTACGTGACTCATGACGACACTGATAACATCAGACATTACATCACTGATTACAAATATAGGAAGTATGGGGCACGTGTCATTGTTACTTGAGTTAACTATAACTGGTGAATTTGTGCCCCCCCCCCCCCCATTCAAAACGGTATGTTTTAACCCATATTGTCACGTAAATGTCATTTTAACTTTTCTTTTTAGTCATATATATGAAATAACACCCCCTCCGCCTTTAGAAGTAGACAAGGGGTCACGGCGGGGCTTCATGAAACTATTTATTCAGAATTCTGGCATGACACGCTTCAGTGATGGCCTCTGGTGCTTGGGGTATCTTTTGTTCAGTCATTCATATTTGGCCCCTCCTATAGTAGCGGGTGCACACCTGAGCCACATTTAATCAGAGAACACTCAAGCAGTTCAGTGGTTAAAGACTGCAAATCCCATCATGCAGTTTGTTCGTGGCTCGGATGAGTGTCTGTCAGCTGAATTTTTTAATTACTTTAAGAGGCTGATTTTAAATGTGGTTAGGTTGAAACCGTAGCACTGTGCTGGAAAACAGACCGTCTCTGAGCTCTCTCTTCCAGTCACACTTTCCCACTGGTGGCATACCTGGAGACACCGGTTCAGTGACTAAGTCTCTTTATGTGATCATGGACTGTCGGATGACAGCAGTGCCTCTGCTTCCTTGGGTCGGGCGGTGGTTAATTAATTAATTAATTGATTGTGTGCTTATATAGCGCTGGAATCACTCCCGAAGGGGTACCTCCGCGCTTCGACCGCTGCGAAACCCTTCCTGGCTTCCCTGAGAGATGGTCCCTTAATGGGTATCTCCAGGTTGAGACCAGGCATCCCCGGCGGTCTGGTGGGGCCGTTAGTGAAGATGAGGCAAGCTAGTGCCCAGAGTTGCCGAGTGTGATCGCTGATCGGAGTGGGCACCGAGGCGAGAGAATTATCGAGTCCGCTGACCCTGGTTCAGAAACCTGCCGCGTCAGGAATCGAACCCTGGTCCCGGGCCGTCCTCTGCTCTCGGGTCTGCCGCCTCTAACCAGTGAGCCACACTACTTCACCAGGTTAAAGCCACTGAATCCGGAACTCTTGTTGGAAGGTTTACCCTGCGTGTCACTGGCTGCCCACTAAATATCAAAAAAATCACCTCTTCCTTTAGAAGTAGACAAGGGGACACGGCGTGCTTCATGAAGCCATTTATTCAGAATGCTGGCATGACGCGTTTCGGCTATAACCTCTCTCAAATGCCTCAGGTGCTTGGGGTTTCTTTTTTTAAGTCTTTCATATTTGGCCCCTGCTTATAAAGTAGCGGGTGCACACCTGAGCCACATTTCATCGGAGAACACTCAAGCAGTTCAGGGTTTAAAGACTGCAAATCCCATCATGCAGTTTGTTCGTGGCACAGATATTCATTGAAAAACCACAGGTTTCAGGGTCGATCTAGTTAGTTGGACAGTTAGCTCAACTAACGAGAACAGCCAAATTTCTCTTGTTTTCGATCGAGTGAACTATAACTCGCGCCCCGCCAATGCACTGTTGATGACATCACGTATTTGAAAGAAACACATAGTGATAGATTCCTTACCTTAGAATTGCCCCCAGGCGTCCGACTGTATTCTGAAAGTTTTCGTCAGCAGTACCCCTGCACGTCAGAAGGTGGTGTCGTGGTCACACAGATGCCATCGCGGCAGCTACCTAGGCGCCACTCACGCGCGCCGACGTCAGTTCATTTTTTTTCCGCACCAGCAAGCGCAGATCCGGAGAGAGCAGTACCCCCAGTCTAATTTTTTTATCTCTTTACTAGCAGCCCGTCCTGACGTTGTCCGGGTATGAATTGCTGCCAGCCAGTAGTATATAGTTTTGCAGGATTTCGTTTTGATAGCATTTTTTATCTGTGACAGGCCTGTGAAACGCTCCGATTCATAGTGTACTGCTGATGCACTTAAGAGTGCGCGTTTATTTATTTAAAGTTTTATATAGCGCTGGCTAGACCCGGAGGTATCAGAGCGCTTTACATGAGCATCAGATCATAGTTACAGGTTACAAAGGTTACACATTTCTTAGAGCATGGCAACATGGTTACTTGTAAGGTAGAGATAAACAATAAGCACAAATACGTAAGGGGAAACAGCAGGCAAGGTGAGAGATTCAGGGGTGGGGGGTTGGAGCAGGGGAAGTTGACAGGTAATGAAGGCGGGAAAGAGGAGGGGAGGGTGAGAGACACAGCATGGGAAGAGGAGGGGAAGGGCGACAGGGATACACACCAGTAGACAAGTCAAGGCAACGTCCAAAGTCCAGTAAGCTGTGATCCCTGGGGAAGTGGTATCACTTCTCTATCTCTGTTGCGAGAGACTCCCTTTACGCAGTTGGCTCTCTCAGAAGGGTCTCTGAGACTCCAAGGCCTACACACTGGATCCTTCCCCAAAAAGGGGAGAGAGAGTGCTTTGGCAAGGGGTGCCATACAAGTGTGAGTGGCTCCCTTGGCGCCATGGACTCACTCAGCGGGTTCGCTGAGACTCCAGAGTATAAATATTGGATCTTTCCCCAACAAGGGGAGGAGGAGTGCTTAGTCAAAGGGCACAAAGGACAGGAGTTTAGGGTGAGTAGCAGGCAGGGGGAGAGATTCCGGGGAGAGATTCCGGGGAGAGAGGATAGTAGCTAGGGAAGAGACAATAAGCAGAGACGAAAAGAAGTCTGCCAATCAGCAATACATTAGGGGAGGAGAGAAAGGAGAAAGAGAGTAGTGGGGGGTAGGTGAGGAGGGAAAGTGAAGATAAGGGAAGAGAAAAACCGTAGAGACGAAAGGAAGTCTGTCTAAAGACCGACTGGGTAGGTGACGACCAAGGAGGGAATCCACGGCCCATCTCCCCTATAGCTAAACCAGGTAGCTCCATCGGGCATCAGACAAAATACTTCAGTCTCAATACATTGAGAGAGGAGGGAAGGAGAGACCTAAATAGAGGGAGGATGCGGGAGGAGACGACAGGGGAGACAAAGGGAAGCGCAACAATGTGGTTCAATAATATACCAGAAAAAGAACAAGTAAACATTAAATCAAACAGTCGGCAATACATTAGGGGAGGAGAGAAAGTAGTACGGGGGTAGGGGAGGAGAGAGTGTGAGGATAAGGGAAGATACAACCGTAGAGACGAAAGGAAGTCTGTCTAAAGACAGACTGGGTAGGTGACGACCAAGGAGGGAATCCACGGCCCATCTCCCCTATAGCTAAACCAGGTAGCTCCATCGGGCATCAGACAAAATAGTTCTCGAGTTTCCCTACTTTATATAGCGCGAACTCGACAACATGGCATGAGCACAATTTACATTACAGAAGAACAAATTTATTTGTGGTAGGCACGGGGAGACAAAGTGATTTGCCTGGAATCACAGGATGTTGAGCTGATGCCGAGATTCGAACGTAGCTCCCCAGCTCTAAAGTTCACAATTCTAGAACTTGTGCCGGGAGGTGTGTCTAAAAGTGTATGCCGGTGCTGGCCATCAATGAGAGAGACCTGTGCATTTTTCAAATGGGTGGTGAAAAATTTGAGTATGTTGCTGGAGATGTGGGCCGCCGTGCCACCAATGTACTTACCGGGGGAGGGTAAACACCCATTATTTCACAACTTTCTTTCCGCATACCATCACTCCGCATACTTTCATTACGAAAGTACCATGACTCCAGAATGCCATTATAACGCATGGCATTACATTTTATATGCTTTTACCACGCATACATTTACAACGAAATTAGTTGTAAATGCATGAATGGTAAAAGCATTTTTTTAATGTTTGGATAAGGTAAGTATGGGTATAGGGGTATATGTTTTGGGGTACTGAGGTATATGTTTTGGGGTGTTTGGGTATTTTAAGGGTTCAGATATAGTTTTGGGTTATGGGGTACAGGGGTGGGTTTAGGGATAGGTATGGGGTTTAGGGTACAGGGGTATGTTTAGGGTTCAGGGATAGGTTTGTGTTTTGAGGTATATGGGTATTTTTGGGGGTCAGGGGTAGGTTTGGATTTTGGGGTACAGGGGTATTTTAAGGGTTCGGGGTTAGGTTTTGGGGTACAGGGGTATTTTTAAGGTTCAGGGCTAGGTTTGGGTTTTGGGGTACAGGGGTATTTTAGGGTTCAGGGCTAGGTTTGGGTTTTGGGGTCCAGGGGTATTTTTAGGGTTCAGGGGTAGGATTGCTTTTTGGGGTCCAGGGGTAGGTTTGGGTTTTGGGGTACAGTGGTATGGTTAGGGTTCAGGGCTAGGTTTGGGTTTTGGGGTACAGGGGTATTTTTAGGGTTCAGGACTAGGTTTGGGTTTTGGGGTACAGGGGTATTTTTAGGGTTTACGGATAGGTTTGGGTTTTGGGGTACAGGGTATATTTATAGGGTTAAGATGGGTTAGTGTTTACGGGTGTTGGGGTATTTTAACGAGTAAGGGTGGGTTATGATTATAGGTAGCCTGTCCGGAATTCGGTTAAAACCGACTCTCCTCGACACTACACCTCCGGATGAAAATCAGGTGACCCGGTTTAAACCGAGTGTCACTGATTTTCATAGCTGGCGTGGGCGGAGATCAGCTGTTGTGCTCTGCCGTCTGTTTTACTGCGGCCGCACCCGAGTACTCCACAGGTCTTTAAAAAGACCATTCATTTAATGAGGCTTTGTTGTTCTGTCGCCCCTTCTCAGAGTCCCTGGGGGCGGGGCTGAGCGCAGAAACATCTTAATTGCTTGCGGTGTTGTCACATGTCTGGTAGCCGGCCCTGCACCAGGGAGCTGGGAAGCAGACACCTATTGGGCTCAAACGGGCTTCAGTCCTGTCCTCCCTCCCACCTCCTTCCCCCGTAGTGTGTGAGCCCGGGCTGAGCAGCCTCCAGGGCACACACAAAGACACGTTTTTTATCTGCCAGCCGCACCCGAGTACGTCACAGCTCTTTCAGACCATTTACTGGTTAATGAGGCTTTGTCCGGCTTCAGTCCCGTCCCCCCTCCCACCTCCTTCCCCCGTAGTGTGTGAGCCCGGGCTGAGCAGCCTCCAGGGCACACACAAAGACACGTTTTTTATCTGCCAGTCGCACCCGAGTACTTCACAGCTCTTTAAGACCATTTACTGGTTAATGAGGCTTTGTCCGCAGCCTCCAGTGACTTTCCACAAGAGGTGGCTGGTGGCGTGCCAAAGCCAATGTCTAACAGTCACTTTTTACTTGAATTCCTTCTTTTTGATTAAGCACTTTATTTTGTGTGTAGTCTTATGTGCTTTAATACATTAATAGTGAGCAAGATTGCATTTTGAAAACACGGCGCGAATCTTCAGACAGAAAGAAACCCTTGACCCGTTTAGCTTTCCTGATGCGTTACTTTTATTTAACCAGTGTTGTTGAACGATTTAAGAAAATTAAAAGGATAGGGGTGTGCAACAACAATCTCGAGCAAAACCCAGATGGTAGGGGATCTAATTTTCAATGTGTGCCACTAGATTGGATGCAAAATTAGCAAACCGTCCCCACTTTATTTAAATGTCGAACACGCACGATCATGTCACAGGAGACAGGCATGTTCTCATGTTGATACAGCAATTGCGTAATCAATCAGGTGGTTTGACATTAAAATAAATATACTTCCAAGGTGCGTGCAGTATTCCCATTATGAGACACGGCGGGCAGGTGGGGTTAACTAGCTTGTGCCCGGATCCACATCATACCTCCTTGAATATTCCACACAGCTGTTCGGTGATTAGCAATGGACGGCTGGGTGCTTACCTAATGTATTTGTGTTTTCATAACCGTTTTGATACGGGGAACGGGCAGCCTGCCTCCAGTGACTTTCCACAAGAGGTGGCTGGAGGCAGAAAACTCAGCGTGTGTGCCAAAATAAGTGGCAGGGCAACAGAAACCCCGTGACCTGGCTGCCGGTAAACCCCAAAGAGAAGCAAACTTTGTTTCTTTAGAAAGTTAAAAGAAACCCTTAAAACGTTTTCCAAACTGCGGAGCACTTCCTCCACACTAATCAACTAAGAGTCGCCAGACTTTAAATCTTCATCAAATGCACAAATGTCCATATCCTCTGTGCAAAGGTCACTGGCTGAGACTGCATTAGAGACACTTTGCATGTCAAAAAGCTCCTCGGTTTTGATATCATCTCCAGCACTACTATAAACAGCAGGCTAGAGACAGTCGGAAGAAGGGCAGTAGTTTGTTGATGTCAGAAAAGTGCTGCGGGTCCCCAGGCTGTTAATGGAGCACCAGGTAGCTTGCGGAAATGTAGAGAGCAGTGGCATTATCCGGGTTCATTGCAGACGCTGCTGCACCGAGGGGATCCAGGGGCAGAAGAAATGCAGTCAGGCAGAGAGCACCGGGCCCCGAGGGCAGCCCCGGCAGCGACGCCCCATGCAACAGTAGTTTCCATGCTTGATGCATGCATTTGGAAGCAGTCAGTTTCTCAAATGCCCAAAGGTAAGTTCCTATGCCTCAATCATTCGAAGTGCAGTTGACAGTCTTTTTGGGATCTCTAGTGCGCCAGACCTAAGACCCCAAGATTTGTGAGTCTGTGCACCACCACCCTTTCTCTTTGAAAATGACTTGTTTCCCTGTGCCCCGGAACACTGGAAACTTAACAGTGTTTTGATTTAGCACAAAGCAGGTACATGGATGGTTACTAGTGTCCTCTATAAACTGCAGGTGAAATATTAGGATACAGATGGGATGGCACCACCTTCTGTTTTGTAGTATACCCTGGTGTTATTTCTGTGAATGTGGTCTGGTAGTTTTATTTTGTTTCTGGTAGGAGGGAGGGTTAAAGCCATAGGAAGAATAACAATGTGATGTATATGTTGAGTCTGTACTTTACCCACACCCTCTGTCCGTTTTTGCAAGAAGAATCAACTATTTTTGATAATAAGAGTAAATGGTGGAAAATGCATAAAAAAAAAATGAAACCCTTAAAACTTCACCTAGTTGAAAAGAGTTGCATTTAATACACAGGCCCATAAAAAGAAAATAATTCCTCTTTGAAACGACAAGACTGTCTGCGATACACATACTAAACTATAATGACCGTGACATTTAATTAAGAAATAAGACGACATATTTTCTCCCTCTCCCGTCATTTTCTTTTGCCCATAGGCGCCTCTCCATGTAAAGAACACAGAGCCAATATTAGTCAATTAAAAGTCCCTACACAAAAACGTCCGCGTAACTGTCAATAACACACTCAGTCAAATCCAAAAGCTACAGTATATTCATCACCAACTTTATTATGAAAATGATTGTTTTGCTAAAAGAAAATTATTGTTTTGTTAAAACCAAACAAAAAAGACAATATTTTGACCGCCCAAGACCAGTTTGGTGTCTGTAACTGGTGCATCGACAGACGCAGGACATCTAGATTCGATAAAACTGTAAAGCAGGTCTTGTTACTTGGTAGAATTCGTCAAGACACCCTCCCCTACAAATAGCTGACCGCCTACTCTCTCTTTGAGAGCATCCTTTTTTTTAGCCTTGAGTCTACATAACAAGTACAGGGGTACGTTTCCATCTTTATTTACTACGCTAATTCACTTGTAACCATTCAAAGTATGTTGTTAGTTCAGGAAGGCATTCTCTCACAGCTCCAAAACCACAGGTCTATCTAGTTTAAAATTCGGTAATGGTGACTTGTTTGAATAAGTGTCTGGCATTTCCATAATTTCCTTATTACGTACAGCACGCTAATTCTTTGAAGTGTGCTTATTACTAAGGAGAAATCGCACACTAATAAAGATGAAATTGTCTTTCTCTAGGCTTATTGCAGACCACCCGGCCATCCTTCACGCCGAGAGTGGTGCTGATGTCCAGCAGGCGGTGGCTGGGGTAGATGAGGGGAGCAGGAGTTTGATTTATAGTAGTGCTTCTTTCTGCTCACACTTTGCTGGTACTCTTCGGTTGTATTTAACTGATCATGTCGATAGGCACCTCCGGCCTCATTTCCAAAAAGTTCCCTCTGTACTCCGCAGTTCAAGAGGTGTGCCTTGCACAAAGCCTCCCTTTTCATGCACATTTCAGAAAGTGCTGACTTAACCTTCGACTTGTCAAAATGTATTTGGACCTCATATACACTGTACATAGACTGTCTATATACCATGCATCAATAAAGAAAGCAAGCAATAATAAAAGCAAAGAGTTCCATAAACACCGGGAAAACACTGTTTCAGTTGTTTTTTATGGCGCGAAAATGAGTAACCACTGAAAAGCACTGTTTTTTTGAGGTATTGAAATCACTGGAAAACACTGAAAAAACACCACCAGAATTTACCAAGAATAGAAACTGAAAACAGGAAAGCCTAATTATAGGGTGCAGGGGTATTTAAAAGGAGCAGGGTGGGATTAGCACACGATATGAGATATGGCATGAGGGGCGGAACGTACCAAACGCCCCGAGCATTTGTCAAGCCCACAGCACTCGCCCAAAGCACAACGCAGACACGCCCACAAGGGACTACTTTGCTGACACTGTTCTTTTACCTTTTAAATGTATATGGTGGGCGTCTGCATAGCCTATGTCCTTCTGCTGCAACTGCCCTTTCCAACGCTGTATTGGGTGTTGTGATTGGTGCTGTGGTTCCGGAGATTACCCGCCTCAAAAGTTTGGGCTCTCTCTTTATTAGATTAGTATGGATTAGTTTCAACAGCATAAGCACATACACATTCCATTTGCTATTTCAAATACCACATACTGATTAATGACAATATCTAGGGGGAGAAAAGCAATAGTTACAATATTTCGCTCTCCACCACGCTGCATTTCAAGTTTCACCGATGGGGATATACACAGGTTTCAACAATAGACATTCCACTTGCCCCATTTCCTTGGACACCCTCGTGTTTTAAATTCTTCCGTTACTGCAATCATACATTTGTCTAACTCTTTCACCCACATTTGGGGAGAAGGTGCATCCGCCTTACCCCACCCCTTGCTATTTGCTGCTTAACCAGTATAGCCTGGTTGTTAGACCCGTCAGCCCTAGAGTGGTCTTTCCCTCTGCTTGGAGCCCCGGTGCCCGGGTGGAGCCCTGCCTCGTCCTGTCACCCTCGGCGACCCCCGTATGTCAGGAGAGGGCCGCCGCATCGCGCACGTTAGGCCGTGCTAGGCCTGAAGCCTCTGAGGCCTGTGTCACGTGACAGGAGCACCGCCGCGTCAACGGCCGCGCAGCCGCGCAGTCATTGGCTGCCTGCCCGGGCCTACCGTGCCGAGCCCCGGCACCCGGGGAAGCCCCAGCTCGTTGTGGAGGGAGTCGTGGAGTCAGGAAGCCCCCTCCGTTCAGCGCCGCATGCGGCCCCTGCCTCGTCCCCAGCGCCGGTGCCCTGAAGCTGAGCCTGCACCGCGCTGGGACCAGGTCAGTCGGTGCCCAAATGTTGAGTAGGCCTAGTCTTGGTGTAAGGATTAGTTATTTTCCCAGAGCAGTCTGGATAGGAGCCGTGGCCCCTTCCCATATTCGCTGTAGCTCAGGGCATTCCCAAATAGTGTGCTAGAAGGTAGCGGTTTGTTGGCATCTCCTAAGGCAACCCTGTTAAGTATGATCTATGTAGAATTCTGAGTTGTATCAGTCTTGTCCTGCCTGGCTCAGAAGTGGTCGCTCCCTGGCATTGAATATAGCGCTTCACTGATCCTGGCTGCTCTGACATCGTAGCGCTTCACTGCTCCTGGCCGCATTGGTATCGTAGCGCTTCACTATTGTATAGCGTTTTTGAAACCATTTTTAGAATTTATACAGTGCCTCGTGTATTAGCCTAGCATTATATCGCATAGCCCACTGTGCATACTTTGAGGGGGATTTCGCTTTGTTTCGCTTTGTTTACTGCTCCCACCATTTTGTTGTTCTACCTCCCAGCCCCTCTCTCCACCTCGCCTCCCAGCGGCCCCTCCCTAGCTCCGCCCCCCCCCCACTTCCCTCTTATGCCAGAACAACCGACGTGCAGCGGTCGCGCCCTATGCGCGCCAAAGGTAAGCCCGTCTACGCCCGACCGCGCCCAGCGCCCTACCCCCTGCAAACCCATCACCTCCCGCATCACATACGACGCCGCAACCCTCACTGCCCTTAACCCCGGCCGTCCACCAAACTGCCACCAAGCCGCCCCAGGACACACCCTTGGACCCTTCACATGCCACTCCTGCAAGTTCGACTGCACCAAGACCCACACCAAATCCACAAACCCCAAACAGAGCCCCGACACTAACCACCTAAAATGCATCCTTCTCAACACCCGCTCAGTTCACAAACACGCCATCGACCTTTGGAATCTACTCGACACCATTTCTCCGGACGTCGCCTTCCTAACAGAAACCTGGATGAATGCCTCATCAGCTCCAGACATCACCATAGCCATCCCGGAAGGCTACAAGATCATCCGAAAGGACCGCACCAACCAGACAGGAGGAGGCATCGCCATCGTCCATAGGAACTCCATCCGCATCTCAACCAGCTCAGACGTCAACCTCGCTATCGCCGAACACCTTCACTTCCAGATCCACACCGACCCCAAGACCATACTCAGAGGCACACTCCTCTACAGGCCACCAGGACCCCGTACACAATTCAGTGAAGACATCACTGACTTCGTCACCCCACACGCCCTCCCCTCCGAGAAATACATTCTACTGGGAGACCTCAATTTCCACCTGGAAAAGAGCAACGACATTAACACCACCACCCTTCTGGACAATCTCGCCAATCTCGGACTCAAACAACTTGTAAACACACCCACCCACTACGCAGGACACACACTCGACCATATCTTCACCTCCAGCAAGCATATCTCCTTCGATCACACCACAGCTCTCCATTGGACGGACCACAGCTGCGTCCACTTCAACTACAAAAAGACCACGATCCACAACCACCCTCAACCAACTCTGCAAAGAAACTGGAACAAAATCACCATCGACCAGATCTCCACATCGCTTCTTCAAAACCCCCCTGCCTATTCGTCGAACCCTAACAAAGCAGCCATCAACCTCACACAATGGCTAACCCACAGCGCCGACAACCTAGCACCCTTGAAAAAACATCAAATCAAGCTAGGCAGCAAAAACGCCCCCTGGTTCAACGATGAACTTAAGAAATCCAAGAAACTCTGTCGTTCCCTTGAGAGAGCCTGGAAAAAAGACCCAAACACTATCACCAGAGGCGCCTTCAAAAACGCCACCCGCAAACACCACCAACTAATCCGAACTACCAAGAAATCAGCATTCAAAGACCGACTAGATAACAACGCACACAACAGCAAGGAACTATTCAACATCGTCAAAGAATTTACCAACCCCACCGCCAGCACCAACGACATCACTCCCTCTCAAGTCCTTTGCGAATTCCTAGCTTCATTCTTCCACGACAAAATCGCCGACATCAATAACAGCTTCGACAACCAACCCGAAGACCAACCCACCCCACCCACCTCCGAACCTAAACCCCCTCGAACATCCTTTGTGACTGGAACCCAATCACCACTGATGACACCATTCGCCTGATGAACTCCATCCACTCAGCATCCCCAACAGACCCATGTCTCCACCACATCGTCAACAAAGCAGACTCCATCATCGCACCCCACCTCCGAGACGTCATCAACTGCTCCCTCAACTCCGCTACCTTCCCGGAAAGCTGGAAACACGCCGAACTCAGCGCCCTTCTGAAAAAACCCACAGCAGACCCCACCGAACTCAAAAACTACCGCCCCATCTCGCTCCTCCCATTCCCGGCCAAAGTCATTGAGAAAGCCGTCAACAATCAGCTTGCCGCCTTCCTCGAAACCAACAAATCCCTCGACTCCTCACAGTCCGGCTTCCGAGCCAAACACAGCACCGAAACCGCCCTCATCGCAGCAACAGACGACATTCGAACTCTTCTGGACAACGGAGACACAGTCGCCCTCATCCTCCTTGACCTCTCTGCAGCCTTCGACACAGTCTGTCATAGCACCCTTATACAACGCCTCAACAACATCGGAATTGAAGGAAAAGCATTGGGCTGGATCACCTCGTTCCTCGCTGGAAGAACTCAGAGAGTCCGCCTCCCACCTTTTAAGTCAGAGGCCACCGAAGTCATCTGCGGCGTTCCACAAGGATCTTCTCTCAGCCCTACCCTCTTCAACGTATACATGAGCCCCCTCGCAACCATCGCACGTCAACACAACCTCAACATCATCTCCTACGCTGATGACACTCAACTGATCCTCTCACTCACCGAAGACCCAAACACCGCCAAAACCAACCTACATGAAGGGATGAAAGAAGTAGCCGAATGGATGAAGCACAGCCGTCTTAAACTGAACTCGGACAAAACGGAAGTCCTCATCTTAGGTACTTCCCCTTCCGCCTGGGACGACTCTTGGTGGCCAGCGGCCCTAGGAAAAGCACCCATACCGACGGACCACGCAAGGAATAATAGGGCGATAAAAATATTGCCACTTTAGCGGCAAAAAGTGCAGCTAAAGCAGCGATATTGCCCTTGCTAATATGCCCCAGAGTGAGACTGGCGTATACTGGTTTTTTGATCCATTCTGGGGAGGTGCGGTGTGGGCCGACATTCTCGTGCCACGAGATGTATAACTGGATAATGCTCAGTCATCATCGATATGTCATTGGATAACTTGTTTGATTCATTTTGTGCTACTTATAAACATATTTTTTTCAAGTTAGAGCTCGCATAGTGCGACTGTTGGGACACAATTCTTGACTGGAACTATACTGCCTTTGACTAGTGGTCGAGTACTGCCTTTGACTAGTGATCGAGTAGGTAATCGGTTTCTTGCATGAGTAGCTCAAAAGCCATCCTTTTTTTGCTTTGCATTCTGGGATTTGCAGTTCAGTTGATCTTAGTAAATCAGGACAAGTCAAAGAATATAAAACAAAAGCTTGCAGTGGGCGTCATTCTGACACATGGACGCCAGAAACCTTTCATAGAGGTGGTTATGAATCATGCTCCTGGCTGATGACTAGGATGCACAGGTGAGTTCAGCTGGGGGTGGAGGCAATCTCCATGAGACGAGACTACCCGCAGATGATCATTGTCCCAAGAGCTTTCGTTAGAAAAATCCTGTTCTGATACTGCTGAAGAGTCAGCCGTCCCATGTGACTCAGATGTTAGTTGCTCCTTCAAATGGTGTGTTGGATGATTTTTTTTGGCTGCCCTACCAATGTTAGTCATAGCATACTGACAGCCAGAGTTGTTTTTTCTTAATTTCATTATATTTTCAGGTGCGCTGTTTTCTAACATGTACTCAGTTCCTGTAGCACAGTATCGATTAACAATAGATTGTTTGTCAGGCTAAGCATAGGCCCTCTGCAAACTTCCTCATGGTGTGTCTGAATTCTGATGAATGATGGCGCTGTAATTGTTTTCTCTGATAGCATTGCAAGGAGAGGCGCTACTTCCAGACACCGCCCAGAGCACAAGAGGTGCAACTTATGGACACTGCACTCACAGCAGAAGCTGGTCGCTGACACCACATAGACTGAGAGGCATCTCAGAATGGGGCTGGACTGAGAAGCCACCTACAGCCCCAGCTGTAGGCAACCACAGTCAAGTTTTGAAACACCACATCCACCTCTTCACGAGCCCCTTTGTGGCAGTTATTTAATTATAAGTGTCTGGGGGAGGAACGTGCTGCAGGCGTCAAACCAATGCTTTTAGCATTGGTAGTTAAGCACCTTCCGTAGGGTCTCTGTTGAGGGATTCCTTGACTAGGTGTAGCATAGATGGTTACACAAAATGTCTTCCAGAAACGAGCAATAATAAAAGCAACGTGTTTCAGTTGTTTTTCATGGCGCGAAAACGAGTAACCACTGAAAAGCACGGTTATTTTTGAAGTATTGCAATCACTGAAAAAACATCACCAGAATTTATCAAAAATAGAAACTGAAGACAGGAAAGCCCAATTATGATTTAAGGTCAAACATCAAGTGACCTTTGAGTAAACTTTTGTAATGTGGGTGTCAATTCTGTGTCCCCATATATTTCCGAGAAGTGGCCCTAAATCTACGGTCAATAGTTCCTCATTTAAAGAGTATAAATTGCCTGCCCAGTCCATTCGTCGCACAAATGACCCCTTGGGTCAGGGCGCATGTGGGGTTTCCTACAGCCATCTATCTGGAGCTGAGGCCATAATGCTTATTATATTTTTTTAATGTTTTTTTCTCCCTGTCCTCTGCATTACCATTGATTTAGAAATGTTTGCATTGCATGAGTTTTGTACTTTAAAAAGTGTATTTGATGCAGTCTTTTCACTTCTTGAAGAGGTTTCATTGTAATAAAGTACAGGCAAACTCTTGATTCAGTTCCTGCCTCACAGGTGCATTCCCTCGTTTTAGACTGGGCACCCCGGTTCAAGTTAACGTGCCCCCTCCGACACACAACCTACGGCAGAGCTTTCTAAACTGTGTCACCTGCAAATGGTGGGTGTGTCTCAGAATGACACTGGTGCTGCCCAGTTCGTACACCAGATGTATGTGTAGACAGGAGAGGGAGACCTTTAGACGAGCACCAGCAGGACGCGGCCCACTTAAAGCTCTCTGTAAGAGTGATGCACCTCCTCCAGCACCGGGGGGAGCACATTGGGAGGGAGTGGCAACACCAGCGCCTGTGAGAACTGTAGTGGCTGCACAGCTCTTTAGGCACCTGTGCGGATAATGCAGCTTGCGCTCTGCTCCACTGGGGTGCAAGTTAATAAACACAACTCATCTTTTACTCATCTCAGGTGTGTGACTGTTGACACAGACCACCCTATCCCCTCTGACAGGACACTCTGACCTCCCCGCACCCTGTGGTGCCCCAGACCAGCCTTCCAGCGCCCTGGGCATGCTCTGCCGCATCCTGTCCTTACGCCTTAGTCTGCCCTGTTAATTATTTGAACTTATTCTGGTTTATTTACATCCGTCCCAGAAATGTGGCTGCAGGTGTGTGCTGTGTGCACTGCTGGCGCAGCCCATGGTCCGCTTCTTGCTCTCTTTGGAGACCAGCAGACCGAAGCACCCTCTGCAGCTGCTCCTCAAACTCAGTCCTTCTCGGTCCCCAGCAGATGCCCTTATCTGTCCCCAGCTGTAGTGCACTCTTTCTGCTGCAGTCAGCCCTTTTCCACTGTCATTTAAGTTTCAACCAGTCCTGGTACAGACTGTTACTTCTAGTGCACTCTGTCTTCATGTGCGGTCAGCCCTTGTACACTTCTTTAACTGCAGACATATGTATATAACTGCAGCTAAAAAGACAGTGTACAAGGGCTGACAGCAGATAAGGACAGACCTATACATGTCTATTTGCTGTCATCCCTTGTACACAGTCTTTTTAGCTGCAGCCAGTCCTGATGCCCTCTTTTTATCTGCAGTTAGTTCTGGTGCACCCCGTCCTTATATGTTAGTGTACTGTAGTCACTGTGTGCTCTCCTCATCTGCCCCTAGTCATACTGCACTTCCTCCTCCTGTGGTGTTCCCCTTGTGTGCTCTGTCCTTATCTGCCATCAGCTCTTGCACACAGTTTGCTTCCTCCTCATCAAATGTCAGACTGTCTTCCCACAATTGCTGCTTGTTTGGAAATTGGGCGTTTACTTTTATTTCCCTGACCGCAAAGTGAGTGTACTTTGTAAAAGATTAAGTGAAGAGTACAAATTATTAACTTTACTGTTAACAATGTCGCCGCAGGATTGGGGTTTCTGTGATGGGAAACAAAAATAAACGCAGCATTTTGCTGGCATACTCTACCAAATGTAAAAGGTCAAGTTGAAAGTGTCACAAAAATACATGACTGTTTTAGTGTTCTTTGATTGTCACACTTGGTTGGCGTCAGTGATGCCAAAGTAGGCATGGTTTATTATAGTGTGCATTAGTCTGTAAAGATGACACTTGGTGATGTTGTGACCTCACAGTTTATGGGTTCCACGTCTTTACAGTTGTCTCGGTCCCATTATTAATGGCATGACGGTTCATTGTGTCTACAATACACTTGGTGGGGTTTCGTGTCTTCCAATGGTCTCAGTTCATATCTTCACAGTTTACATCATCTCTTGACTTAGGGCATAACACTTTTTATGAACCTTGTTTTACCAATTTCTGAGCAAAATTACAATTTTTGATTCTTAACATAGCACCCCAAATTTTACCATGTTCAACATAAGATTTTACCTCAAAGTGCTGAAAGGAAAAACACACGACTTATCTTATTTTCTGTTGGCTTTTGGCACGCTGAGGAGTGCGGTCCCACCTGAGTTCAATGCACAGAGACCGGCTGAGTTGCATGATTGTTTTACCATTCACAATTCTGCCTTCCTGAACAGATTTTTGTATACCTCATATTCAGCAAGGTAGCAGGTGGACTTTGTGCATGGTTGAAAGGGCCGGCAGTGCGTGCACCCGCCCTTTTTGTGCCATAAATCCCTGGGGCATGTGCCAATTTGTGCACGACTATATTCTTGTGTCAGGCACAAACCTAACCTTACACCCAGTTTTGCCAGTCAATGTCTTTGTTAGAACAGATTCACAATTGCTTTATTCACTTTCCTGCTTTCTCAAATTTGAACGAAAAAGCACCATTTGCCCACTTTTTAATAAATTTTCTGGCTATTGCCAGGACACAAACACACCTTCTTAGTCACATTTCAAATGAGATCTGAAAGCCTATGTATGCATTGTGATATCACACAAGTAGGAGAAAGCGCTATAAGGTGAAGGACACTGGACAAGCGATTCACATGACCGCAGCTGCCCACCGATTATGGTTCCTTTTCTGAAAGGCTCATTAAGAAATCACAACAGCCTGTGCACTGGCTGTATACTCGCCCCATGCTACCAGAAAGAGACACCTGTGGGAAGTACCACTGTTAATGCGGATGTGCCACAATCACATTTGTGAAATCAAGCGCTAGACAGGCTCTTCACAGGCATCGTCGAAATAGGGGGCTTGGGCGACAAGACACTGGTTCAGAGAAGCTGCAAGACACCTCCAGCCCTGCATACATTACTGTTGGGAGTCTACTGGCAACTGCTGCTGGCGATGATGCTATGTGCACCCCATAACAGCTTCAAAGCCATCTCCAAGAAGCACCACAAACCAGTGCCCGTCCAATCTGTGGAAAATCCCTAGACACGGCTGTCAAGAAATTCTTTAATTTCACAGCTCCATGCATGCAAATATTCCCAGAGCAGAATCAACCAGTAACCAAACCATGGGCAGAGCAGGCATATCAAAATGCTCTTGTAAAGACAAAGCAGTGGCCACAGCTCTCACTTAGTGACCTTGTTCCAAAGGGTTTCTTAGTGCCAATATCAGCCACAGAGCCCACCCACAACACACTCATCACAAAGAACACACAAGACATTGTTTGAAGAAAGCATTTCTGCAGGTTTATTTGCATTAGAAATATGCAAACATGATGGGTCAACATACAGGCGAGCCAAGAGCAGGCAGCAGACACTCCTAAGCTGCCAGGCCCACCTTAAGAGTCAAATTGCACTGTGGCCTACCCATCGGTGCTCACCAATTTGGGGGGGGGGGGGGGAGAGGGGGAGAGTCATCCCTCACATCATGTTGCTCAGATTTACAACCCCCTGAAAGACCAATAGGGCGCCATCGTTCCTGCCCTAAGGACTTCCTGGGGTTTGGCATTTGCACCCTTGTTGTTCTCCTCCTGAAGAAGCCCCACACTTGTTGCATGTGTGTGCAAATTTACACGACTTGCCCCAAGAGCAGGCTCCAGCATTGAACAACCTACAAGTCCCAGAGTATGTGCGTTTGAAACCTCCCCTCTGGCTCCCTCCCTCTTGTGCGCCTCGAAAGGGATGTCTTCGTACTGAGTAACCTCCCGGAAATTGGTCTTCGTATTCCCTGTCCGGCGGAATGTGCCGCCCCATATACTTCAGCCATGAATGCACATCAATCTGGTCCCATCTCATCTGGGGGAATATGGCCATCTTTCGTCTAAACTCCTGATCGTATTTATACCAACCAATGCCTCCCCATTTACGAGCCTCCTTCCGTATATCCCGGGAGTATTGGAATAAACCTGGGTTCAACTCAGGGTTTTTTTCCGCTATCACTGCGGACATTATGTTAAAAGCATGAAGCCAGTTTTCGATGGTCTTCTCCGGCCAGACTTCATGTTTGACCTTCTTCTGCCCCTCCTTCCCGCCCATCTTCCTCGTGTCCAAATCATCTGACCCATGCATCAGAAGTGTGAAGATGTTAATGAACTCCCGTCGGCATATCCCATCCTTGGCTGCCTGGGGGATCTGCGACGCAAGGGAAAAAGCAGCAGACACCATGGGGGCAACATTAATGGGAGGTGGGGGGACTGGTGCAGACGGGAATACCACCTGGGGGTCAGCACTGTCCATCCTGGCACCTGACCCCAGCCATGAGGATGGGGGGATTGTCGTTGATGGGGTAACTTCCCGAGGGGTCGGTTGTGCTATGCCTCTAGGTGCCAGTGGTTCCGTGGGGAAGTCTTTGTTGGTGGGTCTGCGTGGCCATTTCGGCCTAGAAGGACCAGAGTCTGTGTCAGTCTGCTGCTCGGGGACAGGACAGTCGACGACAACCCCCAAATCTTCCTGCTCATGCAAGTTCAAGAGTCCCTTAACCCACGCCAACCCCTTGGTCTTGGCAAGCTGCACGAAAGCAGCCCATAGAGCATCCTGTGTCGTGTCTGGGAGTGAATCCTCCACCGGGGACATCTGGGAAAATAGGGAGGGGGAACCCTGGCTATCCACGCCACTCTTTGGGACGAAGGACACCACCCGACCAATCTGAGGGAGAAAAAAAACTGCATGTAAGAGAAAACCCACACTTGCACGGCTGATACAGACTGACCCAAAGTGCGACCCACGTCTCCACCACACTCTCACGCCCCGCTTCCCTGTACTTACTTATTCCGTGTATTGACTGTCGTAACCTGATGCTGGTGTTCGCCCTACTGAAAGGTCAACGATTAATCTGAATGCGAAGATGAAAAGCACACATTAGGCACTTCATCCCTGCTCTTGTGCAGCCACTCTGTATTGGTCTAACAGGGTTGCTAACGCCCTGCTCGTTCTCTCCCGCCACACCACTCAGCCAGTGTTCTGGGGCAGTCGCTTGCTCTCACCACCCCGGCCTTGCGCGCCTGCAAACGCATACCTGGGAAAACCCCTGTGATTTACCTCTCCTGTTAGATGGCCGCTTTATCCTGGGTCACTCCTCTTGGATGTGCTGCTCCTGTAATAGATTATTTGATTACTAAATTCCCTCAAGTCCCTTTGCCTGACCCATACTGCCCTCCCTAAGCTGCTGTTAGCATTGCAGGGTGTTTCCACGACGCTCAACTTGTACCTGCTGTGGCAACCTTGATCAGTGCAGGACCGCAAACGCTAGTTGGTGGAATAAAGATAACAATTAATGCTCAACTCCCTCTCCCGTGCGCAAGGTGCTGGAGGTATCCTGCACCCGCCGCCAGCTACCCAAAGGGAGGGCCTTGTCCTCTCTGCACCCCTCCCAGGCCTAACTGTTCACTGGGGAAGCAGCCAAGAGACATCACCCGGCAGACAGGCAGTCCCTGGTGATGAGTTTTTGCATTATCTCCCTAGTCCCAAAACCTTGAACTGGCCATTCAGACCCCACGCCAAGAAAGGAGAACGTCCTGGCCCAAAGCCCTGCCAGACAGACCACCCCCAGGTCAGCACTACACCTACAGCGAGCCCCCCCATGATCTATGCATGCTCACATACACGTCCTGGTCCAAAGCCCTGCCAGACAGACCACCCTCAGACCCACACTATACCTACAGCAAGCCCCCCCATGATCTATGCATGCTCACATACACGTCCTGGTCCAAACCCCTCCCAGACAGACCACCCTCAGACCCACACTATACCTACAGCAAGGCCCCCCATGATCTATGCATGCTCACATACACGTCCTGGTCCAAAGCCCTCCCAGACAGACCACCCTCAGACCCACACTATACCTACAGCAAGGCCCCCCAAGGCCCACCCTGGACGGGAGTTGGCGCTGACCGATGAGGTGCGGGTGACAGAGCGGGCCGGCGGGAGGCTTCCCCCCCTCCCCGTGGATCAACAAGAACGGTGCAATCGGCACCTAGAACGGCTCCGGTGTGCCCTGTTTGGGTGTTTAGGGCAGCGCTCCGGCGGGAGGCTTCCCCCCCTACCAGAGGATCAAAGAGAATGGTGCAATCGGCACCTAGAACGGCTCCGGTGTGCCCTGTTTGGGTGTTTTGGGCAGCGCTCCGGCGGGAGGCTCCCCCCCCCCCCCCCCCCCTACCAGAGGATCAAAGAGAATGGTGCAATCGGCACCTAGAACGGCTCCGGTGTGCACTGGCTGGGTGTTCTGGGCAGCGTTCCGGCGGGAGGCTTCCCCCCCTCCCAGTGGATCAACAAGAACGGAGCAATTGACATCTAGAGCGGCTCCGGTGTGCCTTGTTTGTCTGCTTGTGTGTTTTGGGCAACCACTGCGCAACTCTGGAGGTGCCTGATTTGAGCAGCAGCGTCAGTGGCGACTCGGAAGGTAACTGCAAGCAAAGCTTTTATTCCAAATTCTCATGCCGATTTTTCACTCTTTGCATACTGCACGCAAAACTATTTGAGCAGCGTCAGGGGAGACTCGGAAGGTAACTGCACGCAAATCTATCATCTTAAATACTTATGCCGGTTTTTCACTCTATGCCCGGAATTTTAAGCTGATATCTGCGTGATTTATATTTTCGCGGGCTTCGCGGTGGTTTTTCAGTCTCCATTGGCTAATAGGGCTGGGGCCATAAACTGGAGCCATAAATCGCCCCCCTGCCCACCAGATGACCATGAGGCTACATACCAACGCGGTCAGGGATCAGCAAAACAGAGATAAGCCTCTCTCCTCACCATCTAGCAGCATAGAAGCTGAACTCTATCCTCCCCTTCAAGCAACATGGAAGATGGACTAACTCGACCCTCCCAGAGTAGAAAGGGAAACTATACTCTGTAATCACTACAATTTGGCGGCCATTTTAGACTGGTCTCTCTCTCTCTCTTTGTCGGCCATCATGGACTAGTCTTTTTCACTAGTCGACCACACTCTAAGAACTGGCCTCTTTAGGCTATTCTCAACTAGCGAATGCCTGCCTTTTAGTGCAGTATTATACTTCTACTTGTATTTAACGCACCGATCATTAGCTCATATTTCTTGCTGCTCTCCAGTCTCATTTTTGACTCATTTAGCTCTTTGTTTGCACCTGTATTTTGTTCCAGTATATCATTAGTATTATACTTCTACTTGTATACTGTACAATTGTTATAAGTTGCACCCATTTCACTTTCTATTTTTGTATTGCACCGATTACCACCTCATATTTTTATATATATATATATATATATATATATATATATATATTTTTTTTTTTCTTTTTGTAAGTTGCACCCATTTCACTTTTTTCCCTGGACTGCACCAATTGCTACCTCCTATATTTTGATTATGTTGGCTGCTCACTAGTGTCACTTCTGTTTCCATGTAACTTCCGTTTGCCTCTATTTTTGTATTGCACCGATTACTACCTCATATATTTATATATATATCTTTTTCCTTTTGTAAGCTGCACCCATTTGCAGCTTACAGCGTACCGATTGCTACCTCATATTTTGATTGCTCACTAATGTCATTTTTGATTCTGACTGCTACCTCATATACTCAGTCTGCTCACCATTGTCACTATTGTTACATGTAATTTGTTGTTTGCACTTGTTTTTGCTCCTGTTATTATTGTACACCCTCCTACGCCTACCTCTACCCAACATGGATCTCATCGGAAAACACACATATAAAATCATCTACCCACCATTACCCAACAAAAAAGCCGCTAAGCGCTTTAAACATAACTTCCTTAGGACCCACCCTGAAACCCCCTTTGTCGACACCTATTTCTCACCGGTGAATGGATCCATGAATATTGACATCATCTTCCACACGAAGAGTCCAATGGAGAAAAGTGTTCTGCACCTTACTCACCGTCTCCTCTACCAGGAAATCCGCTCATGGCTCAACACTCTCCATCACACCATCTCAACTCTTCCCAGGCAGAACCACCATCACTATCTACAATAACGGGATTGTCCTAATTCAATCCACAGACAGGAACCTGGAACTACTAGACAACATGTTCCCCACCTTCAAACAGCACCTCTCCAATCCACGGACCCCCACTCACAGCACCCCCAGTCCTCTCATCCCTAACCGCACAGCCTCCAATCACAACCCAGCTAACATAGCTCAGCTCCAAAACGACACGCACCTCTCCGCTACCCACAGCACCTTAATCACCCACCTTCTGTAGCTACCCCACACTCCTTAATCACAGACATAGATCTCTCCCCCTCTACCCCCTGCACCGTAATCACCCACCAACCTATTGTAGCTGCCCCACACCTCTCAATCACAGACATAGACCTCTCCCCCATATACACCAGCCGCACCCCATCACAGCTGAGGAACATCTCACAGCTCTCCCCTCCCCAATCCGCGGTAATCAGTCACCCTCCTGATCATACTTCCCATTGCATACCACCCGTTCATATCCCCGAAATTCCTCCATGCACTAGCGAAGATCACCCCCCTTTGCTCACTCCCGTTATCCCCACCCTCCTCACCCCCCACCACACAACCTCTGCGAACGTCGCAGATGCTGCTGTAATCGATCACCCATCCGATCTCACTTCCCCACACCCCTCATGCATTGGCGATTATCATCCCCCTTCACACATCACCAATACCCCCACCCTCCTTACTCCCGACCCCACTCCTCACACAAGTCGCGCAGAACCCACCTCCACCACCTTGAGCATACCTCCCGCGTCCCGCGACATGACCAACCCTCACCCTCTCTCCCCCCCCACTCTCACTCCCCACTACCCCACCCCATCGGCCAGACTCACGGAACACACCACCTCCCTCAACATATCCCCTTATCCTTTATCCCCTCCCATTCTTAGCCCTCATCCCCGTATTGTCACTCCTTCCCTCTCCAGTCTACATTCATCCCTCAACTCACCCACACCGCCTACCACAAGCGCCATCTCTCACGCTATCAACCGCCCCCTGTCCTCATCCCCGCCCCCGTTTCACAAACTCTCATCCTTCGAACGCTACCCCACCTACTCGGACCGCAGAGCCCTGCTCCATCGCACGCACATCCCGTCACATTCGATCCAGTTCCCACCCCATTACCCGACTCAAACACTCACCCACTGCTCTCACTTCAAATTCCATCCCCAATCCAACACTGGACATGATCATCTCCACCCTCCTACAAGTCAAGGAAGAGCTCCACACCATCAAAGAACTTCTTCTCACACACCCCAGGCACCCACTTCCCTACACTTCCCCGCCCAACAAGGACTCCATTCGCCCCTCAAACCGTTCCACCCTGCTCTCCCCGCGCTGGCCCTCTATCCCTGATAGCAAGGCCACCGGCCGTCCCCGTCGCACCCTAAACACCCTTTCGGGCCGAGACTTACACAATCTCCTCTGCTCTTATGGCCCAGGTCCCACAAAACGCTCACCCACAACACACCTCCCCATACCCACGATTCGCACAAATCCCCTCAGGCCACCCACACTGAGCAACAGAAGTTCTGTCCCCTGTAATCTCAAAAATATCCCCCTCTCCTTAGAACATTCTCCCACCCTCCTCACCCCTAGACTAAAGTGTATCCTGCTCAACTGCAGATCGGCCCGGAGACACTCCTCTGGCATCGCGGAGCTCATCTTATCAAGGGGCATTGATCTAGCCATTCTGACTGAAACGTGGTTAACTGAAACATCCACACCTATAATTGACATACTAGTCCCCCCCAACTATTGCATTATTAGACTCGACAGGAATGGCAAGACGGGCGGGGGAATCGCATGCATCTACAGGAGCAACCTAGCTGTCACTGAAGGCCCCTCCCTCTCCTCCTGCGAACTCATCTGCCTTGAGATACTAGTGAGGGCAAACCTGTGTGCTCCCTTCATGTTATTTACCACCCACCCGGTGACAACTTCATCTTCTCCCAACAATAATGGACACGATATCCACCAACGCCGGTCGACAGCTCAATCAAATTTACCTGGGAGACTTCAACCTCCACTGGAATGACCGGAAAGACACTGTGGTGAAGAGCCTTAAGACGTTCCTCGACGCGCTTGACCTCACCCAAATCTGCAACGGTCCGACACATGAAAAAGGCTCTATCATTGACCTTATCATCGCCAAAGAAGACTCTACCCAACTAGTCGCAATCGAACCATGTGACTGGTCAGACCACCACATCATCACCTTCTTCATCAACGAAAAAGTCAAACTTAACCCGGCGCAACCTGCCAAAACCAAGATTTGGAAGAGGGACCTGAAGAACCTTAACCCAAAGTCCTTGCCTGCCCACACAGGCAGTCTCCTTCTTCCCCCGACGGACGTCTCTGATGTGCATTCATTGACCAACCTCTACCTAGACTCCATGTCTACAATAATCAATGAAGCCGCACCCTTGCAATTGAAGAGAGTCTCCACCAAGAACTCGAACCCATGGTACGATGGCAGACTCAATGAAGACAGACGTGTGATGCGCTTAGCTGAGCGTGCGTGGAGATCGGACCCCTCAGCACTGAACCTTAGAACGCTTAAGAGTAAGAGAAACGCTTACTTCAGAAAAATCAAACGCTCGAAATCAATATTCTTTAGCCAACAGCTGGATCAAGCTAAAAGCCGACCAAAAAAAACTGTTCGAGTTAGTCAAAACCCAAACCAAAATGCAACCTCCACAACCCAACAACTTAACAAAGGCTATCCCAAGTTGCGAAGACTTCTCTGCTTTCTTCAAGCAAAAGAACGACACTATAAGAAGCGATCTCATCAAGGATGCACGTCGATTCGCCGGCTCCATATGCATAACTAACACTCATGCTAAAAACAACGCTTCATGGACATCCTTCGACACCTATTCCGAAGAATCAATTCACAAGCTGCTGGTCACCTTGAAACCCGCCAATCATCACACAGACCCCCTACCTGCCAATGCTGTTAAAGTCATCACCCCCCTGTTCCTCCCACTCTGGGCTAAAATCATCAACTGCTCCCTGTAACAAGGGCTCATCCCAGACTCCCTCAAGATTGGGCAAGTCACGCCTATACTCAAGAAACCCACAGCTGACCCGGCCGACCTAAACAACTATTGTCCTATCACCAATATCACCACTCTAGCAAAACTGTTAGAAAAATGCGTGCAACTCCAACTGACAAAACACATTGAGCAGTTTGACCTCCTCAACTCTCACCAATCCGGATTCAGAGCAAAGCATAGCACGGAAACGGCCATGACACACATAATAGATGATGCCCTCCAAATCCTTGATCACAATGAGTCTTGCCTCCTCATCCTTCTTGACCTTTCTTCAGCATTTGATACGGTCAAACACGAGAATCTACTGGAGCTCCTAAATACCAGAATGGGCATATCCGGGACGGTTCTCAAATGGTTCACGTCCTTTCTGCACAACCATTCTCAGAGGTTCAAGATCAACAACGCACTGTCCTCGCCTGTGCCAGTAACACTGGGCGTCCCGCAAGGCTCCTCCCTATTCCCCACATTGTTCAACCTCGTCATGGAACCACTCACCACCTTGCTTCAATCTTCTAAGCAGACCCTCCAGCATTTCGCGATTTCGCGATTCGCGAAAAAAT
This sequence comes from Lissotriton vulgaris, assembly GCF_964263255.1. Lineage (NCBI taxonomy): Eukaryota > Metazoa > Chordata > Amphibia > Caudata > Salamandridae > Lissotriton > Lissotriton vulgaris. Next base: position 162,020 of record NW_028247112.1, on the reverse strand, counting down.
CGCGAAATCGGCAGATTAGCGCGATGCCCGCGATATTTGCTATCGTGGCCGCTAAAAACGGTCTCCCAGAAGAAAGGAAAAAATGATGGCTTCCTATTGGTTGCACGCGCGCACACGTCACTGTGTGCTGCCATGCAGCCGTACAGTAGCTGCTTCCTAATGGGCCGAAGTGCATCTTTTACAAGTCGTCTCTCTCTTCAAGGAAATGGTACGGGTAGTGTGGTTGGAGGGGTCTAGTTTTGCGGCCTCGTGTGCGCCTGCTGAGTGTAGTTGGACTCGTTTTTAGTGACAGTTTTTTTTTCTTTTTAACGCCGAGCTGGGGCGGGGGGGGGGGGGGGGGGGGGACGGGTGTACAGCCTTGACTTTTGTAATCTTAGCCTTAAGCGGCATGGGCAATGTGACAGAAGTGTACGTTAAAAATATATCTGTAGTTAGCCTAGCGAGGAAGGTGGTATATTTAAGGAATAGTCGCGGTAGTCTGAAATTTAAAGTCGATCATCTTTACAGCTCTTACAAAGCTAAAATGCTACACGATGGGCAGTTAAAGTTGCACTAACTTGGCTAATGTGGGGGTTGACTAAGCACTGGCTAGAATCCATCGGCTCCTTCGAGAAGTTTTGCACCCGGGGGTAGTGCACATTGAAATTCAACTGGGTCTAAAGGTGCATTTCATTTTGTTCAGCACGGCTGCGGATGCCATATGAGCTTGAGCTAATTACAAAGAAATAAAAGTCAGGCTTTCTTTCCTTTCCCAAAGCCCCTAGAACTCGTCCCTTTAATTATGATCCTTTCAGCTATTAAATGCCTGCCCTGCTCATGTCCCTGTTTCCTATTTATAAACTTAATGTTCATTTCTAATATATATGTCATGCTAGTCCAGCATAGTTTGCAGCTGCGTGTGCCTGTCATTTCTGATCCACTAGAAGTTATGTGACAGTTTCTCTTAGCATAGGGTGTGACACTGTGCGGTACCACATCACCAACATGTGGCAGACTGTCATCAGTGCAGATGGTGACAATTATGTGAAGGTTCAGAGCACCGGAAACCACTGGTTCAATTTAAGCCCTGCGAGTACTACCCTCCAACAGTGCTACTTGACTGGCAAAGAACTCTGCAGCACGTGCTGACTGCTGGACGTGCAAGGAACTCTCAGCATGTGCTTTAAATCCATTAATTATTTTTAAACACACCCCCCTCTGCCCAGGTGAGCGCCAGGTGCGACTGCACCAGTTGCACCACCCTAAAGACAGCACAACCATATCCACTCATCCTGCAGAGGTTAATACAATGAGTAATGATCACTTCCAGAACCAGCGGGGCTTACTTAATTTGTAATCGGGTAAGTGCAGGGCCCAAAGTTTTCCTTATAAGCCCACTGTCAAATGTCAGGGCTACGAACATCCAGTCTGTGTAGTCTAGATTTCACCTCACGCCTCTTTCATTAACACTAATACACTCTGTGCCCCTTATCTCTCTCTTGCAGGTTCTTTTTCATCCTGTTTTCTCCCTTTTTTATTTTCTTCCAACTTTCTCTTCACTCTTTTTTCCACTTGTTATGCCTTTCTGTCTCTTGTTCAGTGTTAATGTCTGATATTAGAAGTTTGGGTCTCTTCCCAAATGAGTGCCAGTGGGCCCCACATGCTACCACAAGCTCACAGTAAGCACACCGAAAACCTGTTTCACCTGCACATGTTTGGCCCTGGGCCAATTAAGGCCATCTAATGTACCTGACAGGAATGTTAGCAACATTTTTAGAAGTGGTAATACGTATTCACTGTGCAAGAATGAATTGTGAGGCCGTTTGTAGTCTCAGGTCGCCCCTCCTGGACTCTGTCCTTTATTTGGGGAAGTGTGGGACTGGGAGCTGCAAGAGAGCAAGGGAACCCTGCTGTTTGGAAGGACTGGAGCCTAAACTACAGCACAAAAACTGTTAAGAGACCCCACGACATGTGTGGCCCATTTGACTAGTATAGTTCTTAGCCCACAGCAATTTGAACGTGATCAATTGGAGGGGCACCCGTCTAATGGCAATGAAACTACAGGTCCCAGAAAGCAAAGAGTGATTGACTATATATACAGCAGGACTGTATGGTGTTTTGATATACGGAAATGAGGCTCTTAACATTTTTGCTGCATCCTTTCCATCTGCTGGACTACGTATTGAACTTAAACGATGTCTTGACAGGCCCATTGACTTCCTACATAGGCCACAGGTTTCTGCCCCTTAAAATATTATGTTTGTAAGAAGTGATACCTATTTTGAGCTAAATATACCTGAAGCTGAAAACTTTAAGTCGCATAAGGTTAAAAAATTGTAATGTGAAATGGTACCTCAATCCAGATTTATTTTAAATTGTACTTCATGATGGTGGCACTAGAGACTTGGTTTAACATGTAAGCAAGACAAAGTGGGCATTTTCGCATTGTTTTATATACTCAGTACTTTATTTGGTTTTGATTAATTGGGTTTTTCTGAAAAGTAATAGGCATGTTTTGAAAACTTCGTAATAAAACCTAGGAAACGTTGTTAGTAAACAGCCCCAAGGACAGCTGCATCTTCCTGGCATTGTTGATCTCAACCAATCCATGGCAGTGCACCTCCAATAACTACCATCCTGCGTCCTATGGCACCTGATGAAGAGGTGTCATGTCTCATGGGTCCAGGGGGCAGCGGTGCCCCGGTAGTGGTGCCTACATGGGCGCTTAATCATTCCAGGGAGAAATAGGGTCCCCTTGCACGAGGTTAGGATTAGAGTTGTGCTTCCGTAGAGTTGCAGGCACTTTAAACATGCCTATTTCAAAGTGGAATACTCTGCTGAAACAGTTTCTATTGATTTAAGGCTGAAAAAGAATGATTGCAAGCAAAATAAAGTGCCGCAATAATGCCGCTAAATTTCCATTTTTGTGCCGCTAAATTTCCATTTTTGTGCCGCTAAATTTGCAAATCTATGCCGCAATAATCTGGGGGGTCTGTCTAAGGTACATTTCCATATGTACGCCGATGACACTCAGCTCTACCTCAAGCTTCAATCCCCTGAAGACATCAAACTGTTGAATGCCACACTAAGAAACACCCAAGCTTGGCTGGCCGACAATCACCTCAAACTAAATGCTCTGAAAACTGAGTTCCTTCTGATCTCTTCTCCTGCAAAAAAGGCCATCACCCAAACCTGGCTCAATCATCTAACCGCACTCAATGTCCAACCCACCATCGTGGACTCCGCGAAATCCCTTGGCATCACACTGGACTGCAATCTCGACATGCAGCAGCATATTAGCATAGCAACTAAAGGAGCCAACTTCCAAATCAACACGTTGAGAAAACTCAAACCCTTCCTACCACCCAAGGACTTCCAAACTGTGGTACAAGCCTTAGTCATTCCTCGCATAGAATACGGAATTGTGGCTCTCAGCGGGCTCCCCCTGACAACAACGGCTCCCCTAAGAGCCTCCCTGAACGCGGCCGCGAGACTCATCACTGGCTCAAGAAAACACTCGCATATATCCCCTGACTTAAAAGCCCTGAACTGGCTGCCTATTGAAGCCAGAATTCAGTTGAAAATTGCCTGTATGACACACTCGGCCGTACACCACAAGGCACTCAACTACCTCTCTCATAAGCTGACCATATCAGGAGGCTCAAGATCCAACAGAAGCACAAACACTCTCCTCCTGAAACCACGGAGATTCCGGAAGGAAAAAACATACAAACGCTCCTTCTCTGGAATGGCACCTAGGATCTGGAATGCACTCCCGCCAGAAACCAGGCTTATCCCGTCCACTATACTCTTCAAGAAAGAGGTGAAGGCCATCCTTATGGCTAAATACACCTAAACACTATTGATACTGGAACAATGACAGTATTTGGCTCCCACATTATCGACCTCAATAACCTGCAACGCACCCACTACTGACTAATGCTTTGCTTTCAACATTGCGTTTACTCACCCGCTGGGGTGCTATAATCTTATCCGCGTAGACATTGTACTGCTTCCATATTATTGTTTCTTGATTGTCATTACTCTGTATACTCTTGTATGATTGATACCCTATTTTTGCAACTCACTGTCTACGGAATCTCATATTGATTTAAGAGTCTTGTTTATCCTACCTACTGTTTCTGTAAAGCGCTCTGATATCTGCAAAGATCTTGTTCGCGCTATATAAAACTTTAAAAATAAAAAAATAAATAAATCTATGCATGCTCACATACACGTCCTGGTCCAAAGCCCTCCCAGACAGACCACCCTCAGACCCACACTATACCTACAGCAAGGCCCCCCATGATCTATGCATGCTGACATACATGTCCTGGTCCAAAGCTCTGCCAGACAGACCACCCTCAGACCCACACTACCTACAGCGAGGCCCCCCCCCCATGATCTATGCATGCTCACATACACGTCCTGGTCCAAACCCCTGCCAGACCACCCTCAGACCCACACTATACCTACAGCAAGGCCCCCCATGATCTATGCATGCTCACATACACGTCCTGGTCCAAAGCCCTCCCAGACAGACCTCCCTCAGACCCACACTACCTACAGCGAGGCCCCCCATGATCTATGCATGCTCACATACACGTCCTGGTCCAAAGGCCTGCCAGACAGACCATCCTCAGACCCACACTACCTACAGCGAGCCTCCCCATGATCTATGCATGCTCACATACACGTCCTGGTCCAAAGCCCTGCCAGACAGACCATCCTCAGACCCACACTACCTACAGCGAGCCTCCCCATGATATATGCATGCTCACATACACGTCCTGGTCCAAAGCCCTCCCAGACAGACCACCCTCAGACCCACACTACCTACAGCGAGGCCCCCCCCCCATGATCTATGCATGCTCACATACACGTCCTGGTCCAAAGCCCTGCCAGACAGACCACCCTCAGACCCACACTACCTACAGCGAGGCCCCCCCATGATCTATGCATGCTCACATACACGTCCTGGTCCAAAGCCCTGCCAGACAGACCACCCTCAGACCCACACTACCTACAGCGAGGCCCCCCCATGATCTATGCATGCTCACATACACGTCCTGGTCCAAAGCCCTGCCAGACAGACCACCCTCAGACCCACACTACCAACAGCGAGGCCCCCCCATGATCTATGCATGCTCACATACACGTCCTGGTCCAAAGCCCTGCCAGACAGACCACCCTCAGACCCACACATGTTTTTACCTCTCACATGTTTTTACCTCTGATACTTGCACAAGTGCCACCTTGCCTACGTAACGCCTGTTCTTGTGCCGAGCACTTATTGCAGTATTATACCTCAAATTATACTCTGTTTTCTCTTATAACTGCACACTTGTCACTTTTCCTCTTGTGCACTTTTGACTACCTCATGTATTTTTGGTTGTTCATCATTTTTTACTACCTCAAGTATTTTGTTTGCTCACAATTGTCATTATTACCCTTACTACCTCATGTTTTTTGTTTGCTCACAATTGTCACTATTACCTTATGTAAGTAACGTACGTTTTAGTAATCTGCTCTTTTGTAATGTTTCTCATTATGTTTCATTTCTGTTCCGAATGTGAAGCGCTCTGACGCCTTCGGGTAAAGTCCGCGCTATATGAAAATGCATAAATAAATAAATACACTACCAACAGCGAGGCCCCCCCATGATCTATGCATGCTCACATACACGTCCTGGTCCAAAGCCCTGCTAGACAGGCCACCCTCAGACCCACACTACCTACAGCGAGGCCCCCCCCATGATCTATGCATGCTCACATACACCTCCTGGTCCAAAGCCCTGCCAGACAGACCACCCTCAGACCCACACTACCTACAGCAAGGCCCCCCATGATCTATGCATGCTCACATACACGTCCTGGTCCAAAGCCCTCCCAGACAGACCTCCCTCAGACCCACACTACCTACAGCGAGGACCCCCATGATCTATGCATGCTCACATACACGTCCTGGTCCAAAGGCCTGCCAGACAGACCATCCTCAGACCCACACTACCTACAGCGAGCCTCCCCATGATCTATGCATGCTCACATACACGTCCTGGTCCAAAGCCCTGCCAGACAGACCATCCTCAGACCCACACTACCTACAGCGAGCCTCCCCATGATCTATGCATGCTCACATACACGTCCTGGTCCAAAGCCCTCCCAGACAGACCACCCTCAGACCCACACTACCTACAGCGAGGCTCCCCCCCATGATCTATGCATGCTCACATACACGTCCTGGTCCAAAGCCCTGCCTGACAGACCACCCTCAGACCCACACTACCTACAGCGAGGCCCCCCCATGATCTATGCATGCTCACATACACGTCCTGGTCCAAAGCCCTGCCAGACAGGCCACCCTCAGACCCACACTACCTACAGCGAGGCCCCCCCATGATCTATGCATGCTCACATACACGTCCTGGTCCAAAGCCCTGCCAGACAGACCACCCTCAGACCCACACTACCAACAGCGAGGCCCCCCCATGATCTATGCATGCTCACATACACGTCCTGGTCCAAAGCCCTGGTCTCTGCCAGACAGACCACCCTCAGACCCACACTACCTACAGCAAGGCCCCCCCATGATCTATGCATGCTCACATACACGTCCTGGTCCAAAGCCCTGCCAGACAGAGCACCCTCAGACCCACACTATACCTACAGCGAGGCCCCTCCATGATCTATGCATGTTCACATACACGTCCTGGTCCAAAGCTCTGCCAGACAGACCACCCTCAGACCCACACTATACCTACAGCGAGGCCCCTCCATGATCTATGCATGTTCACATACACGTCCTGGTCCAAAGCTCAGCCACAGGCCACCCTCAGACCCACACTACCTACAGCGAGGCCCCCCCATGATCTATGCATGCTCACATACACGTCCTGGTTCAAAGCCCTGCCAGACAGACCACCCTCAGACCCACACTATACCTACAGCGAGGCCCCCCCCCCATGATCTATGTATGCTCACATACACGTCCTGGTCCAAAGCCCTGCCAGACAGACCACCCTCAGACCCACACTATACCTACAGCGAGGCCCCCCCCATGATCTATGCATGCTCACATACACGTCCTGGTTCAAAGCCCTGCCAGACAGACCACCCTCAGACCCACACTATACCTACAGAGAGCCCCCCCCATGATCTATGCATGCTCACATACACGTCCTGGTGCAAAGCCCTGCCAGACCACCCTCAGACCCACACTACCTACAGCAAGGCCCCCCCATGATCTATGCATGCTCACATACACGTCCTGCTCCAAAGCCCTGCCAGACAGACCACCCTCAGAACCACACTACACCCACAGTGAGCAACTCCCCATGATCTATGCATGCTCACATACACGTCCTGGTCTCTGCCAGACAGACCTCCCTCAGACCCACACTATACCTACAGCGAGCCCCCTCCCCCCATGATCTATGCATGCTCACATACACGTCCTGGTCCAAAGCCCTGCCAGACAGACCACCCTCAGACCCACACTACCTACAGCGAGGCCCCCCCATGATCTATGCATGCTCACATACACGTCCTGGTTCAAAGCCCTGCCAGACAGACCACCCTCAGACCCACACTATACCTACAGAGAGCCCCCCCATGATCTATGCATGCTCACATACACGTCCTGGTTTAAAGCCCTGCCAGACAGACCTCCCTCAGACCCACACTATACCTACAGCGAGGCCCCTCCATGATCTATGCATGTTCACATACACGTCCTGGTCCAAAGCTCTGCCAGACAGACCACCCTCAGACCCACACTATACCTACAGCGAGGCCCCCCCCATGATCTATGCATGTTCACATACACGTCCTGGTTCAAAGCCCTGCCAGACAGACCACCCTCAGACCCACACTATACCTACAGAGAGCCCCCCCATGATCTATGCATGCTCACATACACGTCCTGGTTTAAAGCCCTGCCAGACAGACCTCCCTCAGACCCACACTATACCTACAGCGAGGCCCCTCCATGATCTATGCATGTTCACATACACGTCCTGGTCCAAAGCTCTGCCAGACAGACCACCCTCAGACCCACACTATACCTACAGCGAGCCCCCTCCCCCCATGATCTATGCATGCTCACATACACGTCCTGGTCCAAAGCCCTGCCAGACAGACCACCCTCAGACCCACACTATACCTACAGCGAGCCCCCTCCCCCCATGATCTATGCATGCTCACATACACGTCCTGGTCCAAAGCCCTCCCAGACAGACCTCCCTCAGACCCACACTACCTACAGCGAGCCCCCCATGATCTATGCATGCTCACATACACGTCCTGGTTCAAAGCCCTGCCAGACAGACCACCCTCAGACCCACACTATACCTACAGAGAGCCCCCCCCATGATCTATGCATGCTCACATACACGTCCTGGTTTAAAGCCCTGCCAGACAGACCTCCCTCAGACCCACACTATACCTACAGCGAGGCCCCTCCATGATCTATGCATGTTCACATACACGTCCTGGTCCAAAGCTCTGCCAGACAGACCACCCTCAGACCCACACTATACCTACAGCGAGGCCCCCCCATGATCTATGCATGTTCACATACACGTCCTGGTTCAAAGCCCTGCCAGACAGACCACCCTCAGACCCACACTATACCTACAGAGAGCCCCCCCATGATCTATGCATGCTCACATACACGTCCTGGTTTAAAGCCCTGCCAGACAGACCTCCCTCAGACCCACACTACCCACAGCAAGCCCCCCATGATCTATGCATGCTCACATACACGTCCTGCTCCAAAGCCCTGCCAGACAGACCACCCTCAGACCCACACTATACCTACAGCGAGCCCCCTCCCCCCATGATCTATGCATGCTCACATACACGTCCTGGTCCAAAGCCCTCCCAGACAGACCTCCCTCAGACCCACACTACCTACAGCGAGCCCCCCATGATCTATGCATGCTCACATACACGTCCTGGTTCAAAGCCCTGCCAGACAGACCACCCTCAGACCCACACTATACCTACAGAGAGCCCCCCCATGATCTATGCATGCTCACATACACGTCCTGGTTTAAAGCCCTGCCAGACAGACCTCCCTCAGACCCACACTATACCTACAGCGAGGCCCCTCCATGATCTATGCATGTTCACATACACGTCCTGGTCCAAAGCTCTGCCAGACAGACCACCCTCAGACCCACACTATACCTACAGCGAGGCCCCCCCATGATCTATGCATGTTCACATACACGTCCTGGTTCAAAGCCCTGCCAGACAGACCACCCTCAGACCCACACTACCTACAGCAAGGCCCCCCATGATCTATGCATGCTCACATACACGTCCTGGTCCAAAGTTCTGCCAGACAGACCTCCCTCAGACCCACACTACACCCACAGCGAGCCCCCCCCCCCATGATCTATGCATGCTCACATACACGTCCTGCTCCAAAGCTCTGCCAGACAGACCTCCCTCAGACCCACACTACCTACAGCGAGGCCCCCCATGATCTATGCATGCTCACATACACGTCCTGGTGCAAAGCCCTGCCAGACAGACCACCCTCAGACCCACACTACCTACAGCGAGCCCCCCCCCCCCCATGATCTATGCATGCTCACATACACGTCCTGGTACAAACCTCTGCCAGACAGACCTCCCTCAGACCCACACTACCTACAGCGAGGCCCCCCATGATCTATGCATGCTCACATACACGTCCTGGTACAAACCTCTGCCAGACAGACCTCCCTCAGACCCACACTACCTACAGCGAGGCCCCCCATGATCTATGCATGCTCACATACACGTCCTAAGCCCTGCTAGACAGACCTCCCTCAGACCCACACTACCCACAGCAAGCCCCCCATGATCTATGCATGCTCACATACACGTCCTGCTCCAAAGCCCTGCCAGACAGACCACCCTCAGACCCACACTACCCACAGCAAGCCCCCCATGATCTATGCATGCTCAAATACACGTCCTGCTCCAAAGCCCTGCCAGACAGACCACTCTCAGACCCACACTACACCTACAGCGAGCCCCCCCCCATGATCTATGCATGCTCACATACACGTCCTGCTCCAAAGCCCTGCCAGACAGACCTCCCTCAGGCCCACACTACACCTACAGCGAGGCCCCCCCCCCATGATCTATGCATGCTCACATACACGTCCTGCTCCAAAGCCCTGCCAGACCACCCTCAGACCCACACTACCTACAGCAAGGCCCCCCATGATCTATGCATGCTCACATACACGTCCAAAGCCCTGCCAGACCACCCTCAGACCCACACTACCTACAGCGAGGCCCCCCATGATCTATGCATGCTCACATACACGTCCTGCTCCAAAGCCCTGCCAGACAGACCTCCCTCGTGCACCCTTATGTCCTGCTTTGCTTTGACTCCTCCCAATCTTTGGGTGTGGTCCGTCTGCGTCCCTCGGTCGTGCTCTGTGATGCACCTGTGTATGTAAACCACTCCGACACCGCCGGGTCTAGCTAGCGCTATACACAACGTATAAAATATGACGTGACCTGCCCTCTGCCGTGCCGGGGAGGGCCTGCGCTGCCCCCGCCCGCGAGGAGGCACAGGCACCCCCCCCCCCCCCCTGCTTAATGTGCCCCCCCCCCGGGACTGCATGGCCCCTCCTGCCGACCCCTCACGCGTTCCCCAGCCGGCGGCGAGCCGGGCCGCGCTGCTACCTGCGGGGGGAGGTACTTACCCTACGGACAGACGGACCGACCGCAACGGCTCAGAGCGACGGACAGGCGCGAGCAGCAAGAATGGCGGGACGCATGGGCGAGGAGGTAAATAAACCAGAGCTCGCCCACCGGCGCGCCGGAAGTGACGTCCTCAGGCAGCGCCGGACAAGGGATTCCAACCACTAGACCGTCTGGAACCCGCTCGCTCCAGCGATGACGCGCATCAGCGCGCGCCACGCCCCCAGCGACCGGAAACAAGGGCAGCGGGGCGTCCTGGGGGGGGGGTCAGGCTCTTATTTATATATTTATTTATTTATGCATTTTTATATAGCACGGACTTTACCCGAAGGCGTCAGAGCGCCACATGATACATGATGAGAACATTACACAGGAACCGATTACAAAAGTAGATGTTATGTTACATAAGGTAAAAGTGACAATTGTGAGCAAACAAAATACATGAGGTAGTAAAAATTGCACAGGAGGAAAAAGTGACAAGTGTGCAGTTACAAGAGAAAACAAAGTATAATTTGAGGTATAATACTGCAATAAGTATATAATAACTCAGACACAACAACAAGCGTTACGTAGGCAAATGTGGCACTTGTGCAAGTATCAAAGGTAAAAACATGTGAGAGGTAGCAAACCGTGTGTTGCAGGGTCAAAGTGGTGAGTGCATGTTACAAAAGGGCACCGAACACAAGTACATGGAAAATACTGCAAAAAGGCAGACACTCCAACCCCAGGAATACACTGGGAAGGCACTATCATGGTCATGGAGAGTAGAAAATATCAGTAGTGGGAGGCCTTCCTCCAAATAACAAGAGGACGTGAATTACTTTTGGAGGTGCCTCCAGAGGAGGAGAACTTTGAGGTCCCTTTTGAAGGCCTGGGAGGAGGCGGTGGTCCGGAGCTGAGGCGGAAAGGAGTTCCAGATTCTCACTGCGTTGCCTGAAAAGGATTGGGCCATTGTTCTCTCCTTCTTGAAAGTGGGAGGTTCAAGTAGTAGATTCTCAGCATTGCGTGAAGGTCTAGAGCCTCCAGAGAGTTTCAGTTTATTCGCCAGGTAGCGGGGAGAGGAGGAGTGCAAGGCTTTGTGGGTGATACAAGCGGTCTTGTGGATAGCTCTAGCCTCGAAGGGAAGCCAGCGGAGGGTAGATAACATCGGTGTGATGTGCTCGCTTCTTTTGGCCCCATAAATGAAGCGAGCTGCAGAATGGAAAACAGACTTAAGTGAGGACAGGTGAGATTTGGGGAGGCCAGTAAGAAGAGAATTGCAGTAGTCTAGTCTGGAGAGGACCAGCGATTGCACAAGGGTTATAAGGTCCTGCTCCGGGAAGAAGCGACGGATTCCCCAAATAAGGCGCAGTTGGTATCGAGCAGATTTTGCAATGGAATTGATGTGGGGAGTTAGATTGAGTTTTTTGTCTAGTATGACACCAAGGGATTTTGCGCTGTCAACAATGATGGGTTTATTGTTTAGTAGATTCATCTGATCCATCCATGATTGAACCGGGGGAGGAGAGAGTGAGGAGGAGAAGAGGAGGAATTCAGTTTTGGAGGGATTCAGAATCAGTTGATGAGTTGACATCCAGTTTTGAATGAAGTCGAGAGTAGAACTTTGGATGGAGAGATCGTGAGTGGAGGCAACCTTGAGGTAGAGTTGAGTGTCGTCTGCATAGAGATGATAGTGAATCCCGGATTTGCTTAGGAGATTTCCCAGTGGTTCTAAATAGAGATTGAACAATGTGGGTGCAAGTATAGAGCCTTGGGGAACACCTTGACCTACCGCCACAGGAGAAGAAAGACTGTTCGCTATTTTGATCATTTGAGATCTGTCCGAGAGGAACGATGCAAACCATTTAAGCACAGTACCCTCCGTGCCCATTCTCTGTTGAAGAATATTGAGGAGGGTATTGTGATTGACAGTGTCAAAGGCTGCAGACAGGTCAAGGAGAATTAGAAGACAGGACCCCCCTGAATCGAGTATCCTCAGCGCGTCATCAACCACTTGCAGTAGGGCTTTTTCAGTGCTGCAGTTTTGGATGAATCCGGATTGACAGTTGTCAAGAAGATCATTGTCCTTGATATGACGATAGAGTTGTTTTGCTACACATCTTTCTGTGACCTTCGCAAGAAAGGGAAGGTTAGTGATGGGGCGGAAGTTGTTGAGGTCATTAGTATCAGCAGTTGGTTATTTAAGCAGAGGGGTGACCTGCCCAGTTTTGACGGAGACAGGAAGAGAGCCTTGCCAGAGGGAGAGGTTGATCAGAGTGGTCCAATAGAAAGGGAATGGGTATAAAAGTCAATGGCAATGGCACTGGGGATAGGGTCAAGAGAATGGTTGGAGGGCTTTGTTTCACGTATGCACTTGAGAAGGGCATCCTCAGATATGGGGTCAAAGCTCTGCCAAATGGCTAAGGATTTGGGCTCCTCTGGAGGGGTAGGATGAGCGACCTGATCCACAAGTGATTTCACTTTTTCATCGAAGAAAGTAGCGAAATCCGCTGCTCTCTTTGTAGAATCCTCCACCTTGGAGGTTGAGGGAGAGCAGCTAGGAATCTTGATGAGATCGAACAGTTTTTTGGATCTATTTTAAGCAGAGTCAAGGAGGGTTTTGAAGTGCGCCGCTTTCTCAAGGAAGATGTGTTTGTGGTACTTGGATCTTGCTGAGCGAAGCATGGCCACATTGTCGGTGGAGGGGAATTGCCTCCATTGTTTCTCCAGGAATCTTAGCTGCTTCCTTTCCTCATAAAGGGATTTGTTGAACCAAGTTGCTGAGGGAGTGGGCCTTGTCCTTTTGCTTTTGAGTGGAGCGACGTTATTAATTTCAGCTGCAAGAACTGTGAGGCATTGGGAGGTGAGATCGTCAACAGCTAGGTTCGGGTCTAGCCTTGGAAGTGATAACAAAGCTGATTCACAGAGGGGACCAACATCAATGTTTTTGGCGTCACGGAACCAGGAGATGGCCCTCTTGGGTTGGCCAAGAGTTATAGAGTGTGAAAGTTGAAGAGAGAATGGGATGAGGAGGTGTTCAGACCAATCTACAAGAATTGGGTTAGTGGTAGAAAGCATGCCTGCTTTAGAAATAACAAGGTCCAGGATTGCACCCTTAGAGTGTGTTGATTCAGAACAGTGTTGAATAAGATCGTTTGCAGAGAGGAAGGTGGCCAGTGAGTTCGCAGAGGAGTCTTGCGGTACGCCCCAGTGGAGATTGAAGTCACCCACGAAGGTCTGATTGTCACTTTGCGAGTATTGGTCGCTAATGAAGTCAGTGAGATCTTCCATAAACGAGGGGCCACTACGAGGCGGGCGGTAAATGACATGGAATCTGAGGGGGGAACGGTGTTGCAATTGAAGCTCAAGAGAAAGGCATTCAAAGGTGTGGGAGGAGCTGATAGGAGAAGCCTTAAGTTGGAGGGCGTTTCTAAAGATGACTGCAACACCTCTCCCCGTGTTGTTGTCAGTTCTGTCATTCCTCAATATAGAATAGCCTGTGGGTAATAGGAGATCAAACATAGAGTGAGAGGTATCTTTGAACCAGGTCTCTGTGAGGAAGAGCATGTCAATATTGTGAAGGGTGATGGTATCAGAGATTTCAAGTTTGTGTTTTACTGCAGATCTGCAGTTGTGAAGCATACAGCGCAGCTCTGTCAAGACTGTTTTGGTGACGGGGGCACTTGGGCTCTGAAGGGTGATCGGGATATTGTACTTATGCGGAGGTGCTCGGGAGGGTTTAGGTGGATGCTTTGTTCTGACAGAGGTGATGGTCGGAATAGTGTAGATCGTGGGGTTGCTAGGGTATGCCGGATGAAGAGGGGTGGCGTTCAAGGGCTTGTGTGAGTTAACTAAATTTGCAGACGATAGGTTGAGCTTGGCTGTATTGGGGTGAGGGGGCGAGGTGCATCTCGTGGGAAGTTGGGAATGAGTAGAGGTGCATGGAGGGGTAGAGATCTTAGAGCATAAAAGTGAAATGGCAGCTGTAAGCTGGGAGATGGAGGTGATAAGAGAGCCTAGCGTATTTTCCAGTGAGAATGAGGCAGAGCACGAAAGGTTGGGTGGCTCGATTGAAACAAGGGGGGGTGGAACTGGTGGTGGAAGGCAGGGAGAGGTGGGGGGACCGGAGGTAAGTTAGGGTGTGGTGTTCACAGGTGGGGAAAGGTGGAGGTTGAGATCGGGAGTTAGTGAGTTGGAGGTTAGGGGGGAGTTTTCCTTGTTGGTGTTGCAAGAGGGAGAGGAGTTAAGGACAAATTTAGGGGGAGACGGGTGCGGAACACGGCGGTAGGGAAGAAGGAGAGGGGAGGCCTGTGTGGAGTCATGGGAATGTGGGAGGTTTGGGAGTAAAAGAAGTGCAGTGGGTGTGGAGGTCCTGTCAGTTAGGAGAGGCGGCTGTGAGGGAACGGGCATCTGGCAGAGTGAGGGGGGTTGAGAGAAAGGGAAGTTGAGGAAAGGAAGTGGTACTGCTGGGCCCGGGGGAGGGAAGTGGAAGGGGTTACTAGGAGGGGAAAGGGAGTAGTGCAGCATTACTGGAGGAGTAGGAGGGAGGAGAGAGATGCAGTGGGATTGTGGAGAAAACGGGGTGAATAACGAGGGGATGGAAGGAGGGATAAGGGGAGCATATGGAAAGTTCATTGGGGGAGAGGGTTGGAGGAGAGGTGGACTAAAAAGGGAGGTGATGGGGAGAAATATGGGGGAGGAGAAGAGATTGGAGTAACGGGATGGTGCAGATGGGGCGAGGAGCAGTCACAGCGTCTCATGGGGCCCGGGGCCCCCTCTCTCTGCCAGCACCGGTTTGATGCCCGGGCCCTCGCATGACAGTGACTGCTCTCAGGTGCACCTGCCGCAGGTACAGACGGCCTGACGTCATGGCTGACGTGAGCCGTGACATCATCACGCAGACTCGAGGTCACCGACGAGGAAAGGGTGGCGCCATCTTAACACGTGTCCTTTAATGAAAGGATAAGGGACTCTTTAGCAAATTAAACCATTTAAATTCTCAAAAAGAGCTGCCTGAAAACCAGGAGAGCAGCCGGCTTCATCCACCTTACACCGTGTCCCTGCACGCAATCTTACTTAATCTGACCCACAAAACAGTGCAGAAAGGTAAAGTCTATTTAAAAAAATAAAAAGAATCGATCTAAAAAACAACCTTAAAAATAACTCATAAACAAACAAAAACAATTGCTAGCAGGCTATCATGTATATTAGTATTTCTACAACAGTAACATTGTCAATTAAAAAACGATAACACCCTCCTTCACACCTACTAAAGTGATATTTTTGCTAAAGAGCAGGTGTAAATGAAAGTGCAATACAACAACTGCACTGTTGTACTTATTCCTGCTGCTCAGCCTAGAATGTTGGTGTGAGAGCTTGTTGGAATGTTGAGTGTGTAAGACGGTCAGTTGGATGAAGGGCTGAGTGGCAGGAGGCTGTTCCTGGTGGGGTTTCCCTATCTTATTCTTAACTTACCATCTTACATGAATAAAGTAACTACAAGGACTACGCTACGTTTATTTACAACATGCACATTCTATTGACCAGTGTGTCTCGACGTCTGTGTATATTGCTGGTGTGTGGTAATCTTTTAATGGACACCTTCTTCTGGCACTGGTCACTGACGGACTATACCATTGTGCAGTTTTTGTTGATCCAGCGACACTCAATGGCCTAGAACAGGGGGCACGCGTTGACCCAGAGGGCTACAATCCTATGTTTGAGACAACAATGGCAGGTTACCATCTCACCTGGCAGGACTCATTTGACCCATCTAGATCAGAGACACAAGACTCAGTTTCATTCACTAATTCTACGAGCTCAGGAAAGTTCAGGGGTCGCTTAAATGTGAACTCACTTGTGTCCGATTCGGGGGGCAGATAGGCCCCATAGTGCTGAGCATGAGGGTCACTCGGCCTCACATTGACATCCACAAACGTCAAGGTGCCATCGGGGTTCAGGGTAAGGGTGGGGTGGCTACTTGCTTCTGGAAGTCTGCTGGCTGTGGCTTCTCAGGGTAGCAGCCAGAGGCCACAGTGTTGTCCTTCAAGATGCACTTAGCTGACAAGGCTATGAAGGTCAGCAGTGCCAGCACACTCAGGGCCACTAAAGAAATGATTAAGTAGAGCGTCATATCTGATTTACCCCTGGGATTGATCTTGAAATCGCAAGACGTGTGGCTCTCTTCCCGGATGTCGTCTTCCAGGGACAGCAGCAATGGTGACAGTGGTGGACAGCGGCGGGTCCCGTTGTCCTTGACCAGGATGAGGATTCATTGGGTTAGGTTATCTCTCTCTTGGAAGCCCCTGGCAGCCCAGAGCTCTCTGATGTACAGGGATATCCGGAACAGAGATGGGTCTGTACACTGCAGTAGGCTGTAGGAAAGCCAGGCGTTGTGGCCGGAGTCCGCGTCCACCGCCATCACCTAGCTGACCAGGAACACTACGGGGAAAGAGGGCCAGATTCTTTGATCAAGTGTGAGCTCGTTGGAGGGCACGGGGTACATCACCACAGGGGGGTTGTCGTTTTGATCCCAGATATAATTGTCCACGGACATGTTGGATCCAAGTTTCGGACTCCCAGCGTCCTTTGCGACCCCAGTGACCTGCAGAATCTGAATGCTTTTGTTGTTGATGTTGCCCATATTGGAGCTGATCTAGGTGAAGGAGGAGACGGGGAGCCGTCCAGGTGCCGCTCCGCTATGGTGTATGTGATGCAAACTTTGTAGTCCTGGTCCGAGGCGAACACAGTGCATAGCAGAGCGCCAGGCTTGTTATTCTCCTTGATTTGGGAACTTAAGGAGGGGTGCGAGAACCGCAGAGGGTTGTCAGTGATGTCAGAAATGTTCACAACCACTTTCTTCTGTGTGCCCACGGGGGGTCCCCAGATCTGTAAACACCAGTTCTAGGGTTTACTGAGGCACACTCTCCATGTCCAAAGCCTCCCCTGTGACCAGCGAGTAGTGATTGCCCAAAGACTTCACCCAAAGAAGATTTCTAGACGCACCTGCCCCTTCTGTCCAGAATCCCGGTCCCTCACCCAGAAGACCCCCACCACCGTACCCACCGGGGTATCAGCAGCAGCGCTCCAGAGCCACTTCAAAGTAGGCACCGCTTGAACGGCTCTCTGCCTGCGAGTTGGGGAGGGGATGGAGGCTGAATCACACAGCTCTAGGGGGAGGAAAGCAAGTGGGGGGAACAACCAGATCATTTCAACTCCTTGGCCAACAGATCCTCCTACGGCCATCCAGTATCACAATCATACATTTCCCCGGGATGTGGCCCACCCGGGGGCTTAAAAACAACATAGCGCGGAAGTCCGCGCTTCATTTTGTAAAACATTTTCTGCGGTATTCACGAATCCTGCCAAAAATATTTGAAAAAAATGCTTTTTTGGCTCTAAGGGTCCCAGGGACCTCCTGACCAGGCCTAGGGGGCAGGGTGTTTCTAGCATGCCCCCTTTTCTTTTTTTAATCCCTTTCTTCCCTTTTTCTTGTGACTCAGTACCGTGTCACAAGATGGCTGCCAGAGACAAGCTCGTGATCGGGAGGGTTCGCAGATCCACCATGGTCACCAGGTATCGATATTTTTAATTTTTTTAAGTTCTCAGGAACTACTGAATGGATTTACACCTTTTAACAAACAGAACGCTTTCTGAACCAAGAGCTACCCTTTTTGCCAAATTTGGGGTAATTCCGTTCAGCAGTTTGGGTTGTCTAAAATTTCCTATGGAAATTAACTGTCAGGTCTTTCGTTGTTGTCCCTCGGGATTGGATTGATGCTGGGGGCCCTCCTCTAGATCATCCCAAGTCTGGCTATCAAGTTCGCGGACTATTAAGGAGATCAAGCGGGGGAAAAAAGATAGGTCCGGAGGGGAACAGCTGGGCGGCTGGAACTGGAAACCTGTAAATATATAAAGCAAGGGATAAGTGGAATTGTAACCCTAGAATGATACCCTATCCACACAATATGCTACGCTTTTCCTCACCTGAAATATCTTACAGGTATGCTGAAGCAAAGAGTAATAGAATGGGCGTCTTCTCAATCCCCAGGTTTTCCTACTTAAATAAACAAAGAAAAAACATAAATATACCACTTCCTTCCCACCTCTGGTCAAAGTGTTCAAGAGAATAGGATATATAGGTACACCTACCCAAAGGGGAATGATGAAGACCAGAAAGCCCCTGGATGAATAATAATCACCTATCACTCTTTTCCAGTTACTTAAATACTGTTCACGTAAATATTTTCCCCTCCGAGGTGGATAAACGAACAGCACCGTCAGGGGTCAGAACAGAAGCCTTAAATGTTTCTAACACCCTACATGTTTCATAAACCACCTAAATGGAGTCAGTAATGTACTTTCCTGAACACAATTTAACAAAAGAAAAGCTGCCCAGCACAAAGCAAATGGAGTAAACTCAGCGTCAATGCAGATACGTCTCTGCATGCGCAAGCAAGGACTAAACTTCCTCACAAGTCAAGAGGCACCTCAACCTTGGTGTCCGGTAGGGATAGGATCCAACCCCTACTTTGGTTATAGAGCAGAGGAAACGTAGTTTTCGCCAGAATGTACACAACACAAGCACCCCCCTAAACCGGAGGAAACCTGATACGAAGTTCTCAACTCTCGATGCGGGCGCTTCCTAAGCCCCTCCAAAGTAATCCAAGGTACTGTGTCACATCGGTGGAGGTGACACAAAATCTCCAAGAAGCGGGCTCGCAGATACCCAGAACACGGGCGCTTCCTAAGCCCCTCCATAGTAATCCACAAGGTCCACGGAGCAAACGGCGTCAGCTTAACTCAGCCCACCGCAACAAGGCACTGACTAGGAACGGGTAACTCGAGCAATCCCACTTGCTCGCCGGGAGGAATAATCGGCAGCGTTCTCTCCGCGAGTGCCGGGATATCCCATTTCCGGTCGCATAGCGTCATTCCGACGCGCCGCGCTAGGAATCATGGGTATTGTAGTTTTCAAGCCCATTACAGACTCGGACTGCAGGCAGTGATCTACCAGCGGCCGGGGAATCCTGACAGGACACCCCCACTTGCAACATTCACTGACTGCCACCAGGTTTGCCAGGATGAGACAGGTGGAACTTCCTCACAAGTCTAGGGGCATGTACAGCACCTACAGGCTCCCAGGAGTCTTCCTCAGGTCCATATCCTTTCCAGGACAACAAGTACTGGAGCTTGCCCCGCACTCTACGTGCATCCAAGATGCCCCTCACTTCGTACTCCACATCCTGTTGTACTCTCACAGGCGCAGGGGTTTTAGAACGGGGACACTTCGCCGGTTTGAGCAGTGATACATGGAACACCGGATGTACCCTAAAATGTGCTGGAAGACTCAGTTTCACAGCCACAGGGTTGATGTGGCGAATCACTTGGTATGGTCCTAAAAAACCTAGGGTTGAAGACACTATACTTGCGGAAACGGATGTTACGAGTGGGCAACCAAACCCAATCCCCTTTCCTATATTCAGGACAAAACCTGCAATGTTTATCAGCCTGTGCCTTATATTTCTGTTTGGCTTTCTCAAGGTTCTTCCTGGCTAGCAGAACGGTTTTCCGTAACTGCACCAATCGAGACTGCAACTGAGGAATCTGAACCTCTGTGGACGGGACACTCAAAGGGGCAAATCTAGGGTGAAACCCGTAGGTACAGAAAAACGGGGTGTACGAAGTAGAGGAATGTGTAGCATCGTTATATGCTACCTCCGCCGTCCATAACCAGTCAACCCATGCCTCAGTAGTGGTATCTACAAAACATCTCAGGTATTGTTTAAGGGTTTGATTTAACCGTTCGGTTTGACCGTCCGTTTGGGGTGAAAGCTGGTGGATAAGGAAGAAGCAATGCCTAACCTGTCACACCAGACCTTCCAAAACTTAGCTGTGAACTGGGCTCCCCTGTCCGAAACAATGACCCTTGGAAGTCCATGCAACCTGACTATATGAAGGAGCAATAAATGTGCAAGCTGGCTAGCTGTTGGAACCCCTTTGCAAGCAATGAAGTGTCCCATTTTAGTTAAGTAGTCCACTACTACTACAATAGCTGTCATGCCTTGATCTTTAGGGAGACCCACTACAAAGTCCACAGAAAAGCTCTCCCAAGGACTCACAGGAGTGGGCATACTTTGCAGAAGACCTTGTGCAGGACGACGATCGCTCTTGGCCTGAGAACAAGTGGCACACCGTTGTACCCATGCAAACACATCAGGGCGGATAGTAGGCCACCAGTAAGTGCGTAGCATCTTCTCTAGGGTTTTCTTTCCTCCAGTGTGTCCAGCACATGGCAGATCGTGACACCATTTGAAAGCCTGTTGTCTCAAGGCTAGCGTAGGAAGGAGCAACTGCGGGCCTTTTCTTGGCAACCCTTGTCGGATTCTCCACTCCGGATGTAGACGGATCCATGTTTTCCAAGCAAAGGTTTGTATACCCCTCTTGACCTTGAGAAGAAACTCCTCGGTGTGTATCACTCCCACCACCTTCTTGGGTTCAATGATGCTTTTCTCTGGTGTTAATGTGACCACTGGGTTATTTTCCTGACGCGTGAGAGCATCCGCCTTCCGGTTGTCACATCCCGGACGAAATGTAACCACGAAATTAAATTCAGCAAAAAACAGCATCCATCGAAGTTGTCTGGGGGTGAGATGGCGTGCTGCTCGCATAAACTGCAGGTTACGATGGTCAGTGTACACCGTGATTTGCTGAGAAGCGCCCATCAACCAATGCCTCCATTCAGTGAAGGCGTCCTTGATTGCTAACAGTTCTTTTTCCGCAATGGTGTAGTTGCGTTCCGCGATGTTCAATTTGCGAGACATGAAGGCAATGGGATGAAGATGACCTGTACTCTCGTTCCTTTGGGAGAGAACCGCCCGACTGCCAGGTCTGAAGCATCGGCTTCCACCACAAAGGGGAGTTTCGGATCGGCATGGGTTAGTACCGGTGCGGAAGTGAACGCAGTTTTTTTTCGGTCAAAGGCGGTTTGTTCGGCTATGCCCCACACAAAAGGGGTGTTCTTCCTGGTCAACTTAGTGAGTGGAGTTACCATGTCAGAGAAGTGGGAAATGAATCTCCTATAGAAGTTTGCAAATCCAAGGAGTCTTTGAATGTCCTTGACGCTGTTGGGTCTAGGCCACTCCACAATTGCACGGATTTTTCTTTCTGCCATCACTTGACCTGAGGGAGTGAGCATGACTCCTAAGAATTCGACAGTGGTAACATGGAATTCGCACTTTGTTAATTTGCAGTACAGATGGTTCTGTTGTAAAGCGTGAAGCACTTGACATACATGTCGTTGGTGTTCTGGTTCATCGTTGGATTATATCAGGATATCATCTATGTAGACTACTACAGAGATGTCTAAGAAGTCCCTTAAAACCTCATTCAGGAAGAATTGGAAGGAAGCTGGGGCGTTACAGAGCCCAAAGGGCATCACCAGGTACTCAAAAAGCCCATACCTCGTCTTAAAGGCAGTCTTCCACTCGTCGCCGCTTCGCATGCGTACTAAATGATAGGCCCCTCTAAGGTCCAATTTGGTGTAGATGTTAGCTGATCTCACTTGCTCCAATAACACTGGTATCAAGGGGAGCGGGTATTGGTTCTTTATAGTTATGGCATTTAATGCCCTGTAGTCAATGCAACAGCGTAATTCCCCATTAGCTTTAGGGATAAAGAAAAGCGGGGAAGCCGCTGGAGACCTGGAAGGTCGGATGAATCCCAAGTTAAGGAGGTTGTCCAGGTATTCCCGGAGATGTTCAGTTTCGGGTTGTGATAGAGCGTATATCCTGCCACATGGAATCACAGACCCCGGCGTTAACTCGATACGGCAGTCATATTCTCGATGTGGAGGGAGCACCTCGGCCTTTATTTTACTGAAAACCTCCCCATATTCCTGGTAACAACAAGGTAATACTACATCCTTTTCTGCTGCGGTAGAAATTAGATGTGTAGTGGCCAGAACCGTGGAAGGTCGGGGAGTCTCTCTGAGGCATTGTTCTTGACAATAAGGGGAGATGAAATCCAAAGACTGATCCGTCCACCGGATGGTGGGTTCATGTTTCTTCAACCATGGGAGTCCCAGAATCACCCCATAATTAGGGGCATGAATAAGGTTGAACGAAAGACGCTCTGTATGGTAACCCCCATACCACAGCTCGTACTCAGGCGTATGTTGGTTGATAGGGCCAGATTCCAGTTCATGTCCATCCACCGCAAAGACAGCTTCAGGGACAGGTTTTGTGACAGGAGTCACCCCCAATCGACGAGCCTCCGCTAAACCCATAAAACAACCTGTGGCTCCTGAGTCTACCATGGCTCTGATGTTCTTGGGAGTTTGGTCTATCCACAATTCCATGTCCAGAAAGAATAGATGGTTTCCCACGAAGTCCTCTTCTGTTACTGAAGGGATGAAGTGCATGCTCAAGTTCCTCCCTTCCTTTAAACTCAAGCGTTGGAGTTTTCTGACTCCTTTTCAACTGTGGATACTGCTACTTGTCCTGTACGATAGCGACCTCCCTTAGGCTTCACTGGGCATTCACGTAAGAAGTGTCCTTTTTTCCCACAATAAAGACAGAGCCCAAATTTGTGGCGATGATCTCTTTCGCTCGGGGTTAGGGACGCGCGTAACACTCCGATTTCCATTGGTTTTGTCTTTCCCTCATGCTTTTCCCCACTGGCCGGTTTGTCCCCCAATAGTAACGGTCTGTCTTTTCTTCCTTGCTCTCCTTTTCTTTTGCGTAACCTGTGGTCCAAACGCAAGGCCAAATCAATAAGAGCAGCACACGTCGTAGGTTGGGGTTCAACCTGGGCTATGACATCTTTTAGATTCTCTGTGAGTCCCTGGTAGAACAGGACTGTTTGCTTTGCCTCAGGCCAATCTGTTTCCGCTATCTACCTCCTAAAGTGATTCAAGTATGTGACTAAATCGGAAGTACCCTGTTTGAGGACAAGCAATTCCTTATTAGCGGAAAAGGTTTCCGCTCTCCGGTCAAAGGTCTTTTCGAATTCTGTTCGAAACAGATCCCAATCATAAAGGATTGCGTCATTACTCTTGACTATAGGGACCGCCCACTGAGCTGCTTCTCCACCCAGATATGAAATCAGAAAAGAAACCCTGGCTTGGTTGGTTAACAAACATTTGGGTTTACATGTGAAATGTAACAGCACCTGGGTCATGAATACTTGCACCTTTTTTCTATCTCCCAGAAATCGTTCAGGGGGAACCAACGGAACAGGGGAAGGCATCTCTACCACTACTGAGGCAGGTTGAGGGGGCCCTACGTCAAAAGGGTTTCGCTGTAAGGCGTCCACCCAAGCTTGCAGCGCGGCTGTTTCCTGACGAGAGGAGGCTAATTCCGTTTGCACTAGGCCTAACGCTGCCAGCACGTCATCTAAGGAGGCCATCCCTTTGATCAATCCAACCAGGAGGATAAGAACTCTTGGGCCGATTATTCTGTCAGGTCTTTCGTTGTTGTCCCTCAGGATTGGATTGATGCTATAAAGGGGGCCCTCCTCTAGATCATCACAAGTCTGGCTATCAAGTTCGCAGTCTATTAAGGAGATCAAGCGGGGGAAAAAAGATAGGTCCGGAAGGGAACAGCTGGGCGGCTGGAACTGGAAACCTGTAAATATATAAAGCAAGGGATAAGTGGAATTGTAACCCTAGAATGATACCCTATCCACACAATATGCCACGCTTTTCCTCACCTGAAATATCTTACAGGTATGCTGAAGCAAAGAGTAATAGAATGGGCGTCTTCTCAATCCCCAGGTTTTCCTACTTAAATAAACAAAGAAAAAACATAAATATACCACTTCCTTCCCACCTCTGGTCAGAGTGTTCAAGAGAATAGGATATATAGGTACACCTACCCAAAGGGGAATGATGAAGACCAGAAAGCCCCTGGATGAATAATAATCACCTATCACTCTTTTCCAGTTACTTAAATACTGTTCACATAAATATTTTCCCCTCCGAGGTGGATAAACGAACAGCACCGTCAGGGGTCAGAACAGAAGCCTTAAATGTTTCTAACACCCTACATGTTTCATAAACCACCTAAATGGAGTCAGTAATGTACTTTCCTGAACACAATTTAACAAAAGAAAAGCTGCCCAGCACAAAGCAAATGGAGTAAACTCAGCGTCAATGCAGATACGTCTCTGCATGCGCAAGCAAGGACTAAACTTCCTCACAAGTCAAGAGGCACCTCAACCTAGGTGTCCGGTAGGGATAGGATCCAACCCCTACTTTGGTTATAGAGCAGAGGAAACTTAGTTTTCGAGAGTGAAGGGGGAGCTCGCACAGCTTAGGTTTTTGAAGGTGATCCGTTTTGTACATGTGTAGTGTGCTACGAGAGGAAACACTGTCTGGCCAAGCAGTGTGAAATCCAAGGAACTCGTACAAAGCTCACTCTATTGAGAGAGAGCACCTCTGTGCACAACAAAAAGGACCCGTAGGTCTAGTTCATTTAAACATCAAAGGGTAATGAAGATTAAACGACGAATTGTTCATAAAGTATTCACTGTTTATTCAACAGTTGTTGAAATTGCTGCTTCATAATTCATATTTTTCACCGTAGTTGGATGAGCTACCACCTTGTGTCAACCGGCTTCAAAGAGATCTGTTCTCTTTGAAGCCGGTTGACACAAGGTGGTAGCTCATCCAACTACGGTGAAAAATATACAAAAAGGCAAAAGAGTAATCCCCTGAAGAAGGGCGTGGCCCGAAATGCATTGGGATTTGTGATAATCTGCTTCAAAATGACTTATCTGATGATGGAATTTTAATTTTGGATATCTTACGTTGATTGAATTATGAAGCAGCAATTTCAACAACTGTTGAATAAACAGTGAATACTTTATGAACAATTCGTCGTTTAATCTTCATTACCCGTTGATGTTTAAATGAACTAGACCTACGGGTCCTTTTTGTTGTGCACAGAGGTGCTCTCTCTCAATAGAGTGAGCTTTGTACGAAACGTAGTTTTCGCCAGAATGTACACAACACAAGCACCCCCCCAAACCGGAGGAAACCTGATACGAAGTTCTCAACTCTCGATGCGGGCGCTTCCTAAGCCCCTCCAAAGTAATCCACAAGGTCCACGGAGCAAACGGCGTGAGCTTAAGTCAGCCCACCGCAACAAGGCACCGACTAGGAACAGGTAACTCGAGCAATCCCACTTGCTCGCCGGTAGGAATAATCGGCAGCGTTCTCTCCGCGAGTGCCGGGATATCCCATTTCCGGTCGCATAGCGTCATTCCGACAGGCCGCGCTAGGAATCATGGGTATTGTAGTTTTCAAGCCCATTACAGACTCGGACTGCAGGCAGTGATCTACCAGCGGCCGGGGAATCCTGACATTAACATGAAGAAAACGTGTTTTGGGACCCCCCTTTTTTCTCGGCCCCCGCTCGACGAATCACCCCGAAATTATCAAGACAAGAGCTGATCTGAGTAGACCATTAGTTTTGAAAATTTCGCGAAGATTTATCAAACGGCACCAAATATATTGGCAAAAGAAAAAAAGTTTTTCCTATGGAAACCAGTAGGCCTGGGCAGTTAACCTCGCTCTGTTCGCGGCGTTTGTGGAGTTTTCTGCACTCCGCGGAGCTCGCAGAGTGCAGAAAACTCCGCTTCGGGATGTGCAGCAGAGTTTTTTCCCTGCTCGCGAACAGTAAGTTCGCGAGCTGCCACTCAGGTAGAATTTCTACCCGAGCAGCATAAAAACCATCACAAACTGCAGTTCGCACTGCACTACGCCACTCGCAGAAGTTTGCGGAAATTTGTAACTTCGCGGAGTTCCACGTGGCAAAACTCTGCGAACTACGCCCAGGCCTAGAAACTAGGTCCTAACTATAAACACCTACTGGCGACTATTGCATCATTTATGATCCCTAATAGTCTTCCAGAAGAACTTAGCAAACCTGTAACTTTATTCAGTTTTACATTCTAGATAGATTGTCCTTTGGCTACACTCCTAAAGTAGTAGCGTTGAGCACAACACCTGTGACTACAAAGGGTCCCAAAAATGTGCACAGATGGGGGCTATGCCAACATAACCTAATCTAAAGGCCTAGTATACTTTTTTTAAAAGAGTCACAGGATAGAGGGGAGAGGAAGGGAGGACACCAAATGAGGCACTGACTTCCACAACATTGACAGCTGACTCTCAGCCTTCTATGAAAGACATTCTGTCAGTAGTAACTAACTCCACAGCGGTCCTACGACAACAAAAATCAACTTATGCTACCAGACTTCTAGACTACTATTGTGAGAAGGTTGGAGTGATAAAACCAGGTCTATAGCCATAGTCCATGTCAAAAAGCTAGATGTTGTCAAAAAGCCAGTGATCGGTGCACTATTGCTACAACAGAGAGGTGAAGGGTTCTTGAAATAATATCTGCTTCATAGGAATCTCTGAGAGGGCACTGCAATCCAGAATAGAACTTTTCTTAAACACTGGATAAAGTTGTCCTTGAGCCAAATGGACTCTGCTATCTTCTCAATTAACAGGTCATGCAGAGCCCTGGTACCACAGCTTTCCCCTGATGCACATCAAGGGGTATTTGAAGATTCATAAACTACGGAGATGCTATCCTACAACCAGAGAACAGGTCATGCTGCCTACAATAACTTGGCAGTCCTGATCTTTTTTGGTTCTACACAAGTGACCAGATTTTGAGAGTTTGCTTTAAAATGTATGATTTTTCCTATTCATGTTCATAGTCATCGGTAAGGGGAAAACATAATTCAGTGGCCAGAGGATGTGAGGGATAGCTTGTGAGATCAAGAATACAAGGTCAGAGAGGAGGAGCCAAGCGGGCATCCGAAATGGCCGCATAATCGCTCAGCTCCGTGAACCCTTTCGCCCCACACGTATATCCTGGCGTTTATCCTGAGCTACGGAGGCATACTTTAGTAGGAGAAGAATAACGAGCACTTACCGTCTGCTCCTGAGGCTCCTGCGTGCGGTAGGCCCTGAGAACTGTCCCCGACTGCTCTGCGGCCCACGTGGTGAAGAGACCGGGGCGTTGACCTGGACGTGCATCCGGCCGCGACTGCAACAACAACGGCCGTGGGTGGCGGTGAAGAGCCGGCCGGAGGGTGCCGTTGACTTGAAGGGCCGCTGAAAGCGGCGAAGGCCCGGTCCACTTGACGGTGACCCTTGAGGGGCAATGTGGCGAAGCAGGGTCAGAGGGGGCGCATGACTCCTGCCCCCTCCCCAAACCCTTTGCCCGGGCATAGCCAAGGATTGCCCCCGATATAGGCGGGAGACTCCCGGGGTGCGGCAGGGATTTTAGCCTTTTGGTGACTCTCCTTTGGGGAGCCTGCCTCACTGTTTTGAGCCCCGGTGGTCTGTCCCATGGAGCCCCGCACTGGTGTCTGGTCCCTGAGTGCGGTGAAGAGGGACGGGGCCAAATTGACTAACATGGCGGCTGGTGCCCCCCTCTGCGGTCCATGTCCGTGTCGGACAGTTGTCTCATGGAGGGGGCCGGGATGCTTGCAACGTGCGCAGGAGCCCACATCCAAGGACGTATTGGCTGCCCTAATGGTTTTATGGTTCCTGTCTAATTTCTGAGGTACCATCTTGAATGTGGCGAGTGTGTCCGCTAAAGACATTCGGTATGTGGTCTGTCAGCCAGAAATGAAGAACTTACCTTGTAACGATAAACATATTTCATCATCAAACTAGGATGTGAACCTGCCCTGTTTGACAGTTACCCAACCAGTCTTCTCATCTCCCCCAAACAGGATCATTCGAAGGATTTTCCAAGACTTGGGCCCTTATTCTTCTTTTTCTGTTGACAGCTGAGAGTTGGATTGATTCGGTCTAAAATCAGACACTATCTAGTGAAGTTCCCTTACCATGTGGCGCTACATGGGGGTCTGCCCTTCTTTTTATTCCATACAAAGTATCTGAGTTCATTTAAGGGCATCAGTGAGATCTTCAGATGGGAGCTGTGGCTTTCATTTGGTGGTGCAGCTGGAGAAAGGGGGAGATGACCAAGTCGACCACGGTGCCTGGACAAGGACTCTTCCACCAGCACTCATCGACTCATAAACAAAGTGCCGTCTCCTAGCAGCGCACTGCCTAGCCCACCTGCCTGTCAGACGGCAGAGAGTCCTATGACAATCACCCACCCCTACCACTTTTCGCCCTGGCTGCTTAAGACACAAGTTTACTAAATGTTGTAAAAGCCAAAGATATAACCTGCTCTCTCCGTCTTGGCTTACAATCTAGTGAGAGCTATTTTCTACTCCCAGTTGGGTGGTGTGAGTTCTGTACAATCCAGTTTCCTCTACTTAATAAAGCCAAAGATACTTCCTTTAAGTAAAAGGAACAGATCTGTTTCAAAAAAACCTTTGGCCACCAGTCAGTCTGTCATCTGACCCATCCTTGCATGTGACCAGATAGTTGTGTTGCTGCATAACATCTCCTAGGACTGTGGTTTGGAGTCCTTTGGGTTCAGTGCATCTAGAGCATGGGTACTCACAAACTTTCTCTCGGGGGCCAAATTTACATTGTGGTTTGGGTCAGAGGGCCGCACCGGTGGGGGCGGGGTCTGAGGGGGAGGGGCAGGGCTAGAGCAACAACAACAAAAACTGTGGCCATGAGGTTGAACACAGGTCCCTGCAGCGGACGCCTTCGTCCACTGAGCCACCAGACCCGGCATACACACATCTTTCTCTCTATCTGTTTCTCTCTCTCTCTCTGTCTTCCTCCCTCCATCCCTCTATCTCGGTCACACTCCCTCTATATCTCTCTCTCTCTCTCTCTGTCTCCCTCCCTCCATCCCTGTCTCCCCCACTCTGACTCTCTCCCTCACTCTGACGGTCTCTCTGTCTCCCTGTCTCCCTCTATCTCACCCACTCTGACTCTCTCTACCCAGTGCTTAATTTGTAAAATATGAAGTGCAGGTGCTCTAACCCACTTCCCTTGGCTCCACCCACTTCCCTTGGCTCCACCCACTTTAACCAATGGCTCCACCCACTTACTCCACCCCAGTGCTTAATTTGTCAAAATAAATGCCAGGGCCCTTTTCGGGAGATCACGACAGCCTGCACCACACATTGCTCATGCCAGCGCTGCCAATGAGAGTTCCAACACAACTACATACCATCTCACTCCTAAAAGTGATACAATTCAGGCTTTTTTTTAATGTATTCTGACTTATTAAACACAGTTGCTGTGCTCTTGTGGGCAATATTTTGCAGGCATGGTTGGGATTTTAATTTTAAGGTTAATAAAAATAGAGAGAAAGAAAACAAATGTGAGCAAATCATCCAAAACCGGCGTTTTCCCTTTTGTAACATACTTTAAATAAAAAATATACAATTCAAATCTGTTTTAGACCTGTCTCATCTATCCATAAATGATTAGTAAGGCAAACAAAAACAGAACAGACGTGTAAAAAGGTGAGACAGGGAGAGGACTGTACACAAGTTTGTATTTAACCTTCCAGAATTAGAAATTAAGTTCAAGTAAAGGAATATTTATTTCACTGAGTAAGGGGCAGTGCTGGCCTCAGAAATAGAAAGAGAGGGGCAGAATAGGGAGAAATAAGGGGGTTGTGATGATTGGGGAAAAGGACTGTGAAGAATAGAGCACTTGCAAGAGCGAGAAATATGAACAGAAGTGGAGCAAGGTGCAGAAAGAGGAATGAGGAAAATTAAGGAACCTTGCCATTGGGCTGCGCCGACAGGCCCTAGAAATCCTTGAGACCCTTATGCTTAATAGTTTAGAAGACAAGCATTGAGCACAATGCACTTCAATCGTGTCCAGCATCAAAACATGACACCGACACGCAGCTCCTTTGCTAATGCACCTCAACAGTAAACTTGCTTTACTCTGGTAACGAAAGCATAGGACTCCCACAGTTAATGCAGGGCAGAATAGAATGGTAGAGAAACACAACTACGACGTGAAAACCAGCACAAACACCACCCGCCCAGTATGGCAGCATTACACTTTATTAATCAAATAAAAAACATCCTGTTCCACTTCAAATTGAGCCTGCACCCGTACATGCAAGGGAGTTAAGACATGGCAACTCTACCCATGAAATCGGAGACCAATGAAAAATTGTGTGATACAGTTGAGTAGTGTAGCCAGTGTGTTGTGGGCCCTAGTGCAAAAAAGGGAACGGGCCTCTGGCTGCTTTTCGAATGTTAAAATACATTATTTCATTAAAGTGCAGTGGCCCCTCGTGCCTCTGGCCCGCTGCATCAATGGAAGCTACATTGCTGATTTGGGAATCTCAAGGCCCCTTCGTCACATTCTGTGCCCGGCTAAACAACCCATCACAATTGACTTGCCCCTCCAATGGGGACTCTTTTTCATGCTGCTCTCCTTGGAGATGTTTATCAATGTAATTATGCTTGAAACGTCCTCTGCTGCGAAGCAACGGACAACAAGGTGACACCATGTACGTGGTGTGCAGAGAAATTTAAACACAAGCAAATATTTACATGTCAGCCAATCTGCTTTAAAGTGACTTCCCCTACTGTGAATAGATGGCACTTTGAATTCTTCTCGCCTTTAGAATTCAAAGTCCCAGTTTTTCACACTCCCCTGTATTTTTACTCATTCACACAATAACCAAGAGGACTCCCTCCTAGAACCATTAACGCGTAAACAGATTGAATTAAAGACAAACTTACCGGCTCTCCCGCGCTTTCAATTACTGCCCCTGCACCCATCTTTGAGAACATTCCCTGTGCCCACGACTAGACCTCGTTCCCTTCCCTCACTGCACATCAGAAACAAACACGACAGGCCTCTAGTCCACAAACACAACTCACGGTTTATTGAAAGTGAAAGACACCACGAAGGCCGGTCTCCCTACGTGCAGCATGGAATCTCCTGAGACCGCCTTCTGGGTTTAGGATGACACTGGCGCAGGGAGAGAAACTACAGGAGAATAGCTACCCGCAGGCAGGTGACCCCTGGGGCCAAAGAGAGACACTCACAGTCTTTGATTAGACCAGGGTTTCTGAGTCCAAAAGTGTGTCTGCGATTTAGAAGAAAGTGGCAGAGAGGGTTCGGGAGGAGCAGGTCAGGAGCCACTGCATTATTAAAGCTGCCAAGGTTTCAGATTGCTATGTGTGACAATTTCATAATTTCACTGTAAATATGACTGACATTTCAATGACTATGAGTGACTGTTCCTCGCAAGCAAAATCCAGCAATGAAGAGGAGGGAAACCTATAATTATACGAAATTACACCCATTTGAGAACTAGAAACTCTAAGATGATCTTAAAAATCTTGGAAGTAAGTGCTCAGGAATAGGCAAAACATAAATGCATATACTTAAAAAGACGGAGGAACGGTGGGTTTCCTTTCAGAGTTTTGAAACATATTTTGGTGATTTAATTATGTAGCAGATATTCTTGGAAGCAGTGTTTTGGACTAGGCAAAAAATGAGTACATATACTTAAGACTACTACCCTTTCAGAAGCTCAGCTCTACCAGGGCATGAAAACGCATGGATTTGTGAATATTCAGCAAAACAGACGAGACTCCGGCATGGGTAAGGACTGGAGAGCCAATAAACACTTAAAAGAATTAGACTGAATTATGCGCCACAGAAAGAGTTTGATGAGCAATGCTATTAGCACAAGCACGGCACCACTTTTTAAATATCGGGTGTTCCAGCGAAGCCCAAAATAAATGAAGTTATTCCTGTCCTTCATTACACATACCTGCGTGGAATCAGGGCTCCAGTGACCAGACCTCCGTTTTGAACTAAAGTGAGCAAATGGTTGGCAGTTTATACCGGCGTCTCCTTGGCTATCAGTGACACGCTGTTCAAATAAATTTACTGCCTCGAACTCCCCGGGGTCTCGACCCTTGGAGTCTGGGAGCAGACCTCCTCAATCTGCTGTCCCAGCCCCCGATAAAATAAGGAAGCCGACTGCAGGGCGGGCCTGCCCTGCATTGATGCAGTGATTATTTGAAGGTACTCTCGGCTCAAAAACAAAAGCGCCAATACACAAGAGCGATTATCACCTCATCCTGCCTCCCTGCTGCGGTGAGCCCGGCGAGGTCAGGAGGAGCCGGAGCTTTGCAGAACTTCGAAAGCGCGGGCAGCAGGAAGTCAATTAACTTCACCAGTGGGCACTGCTGCAGTGACATCCGTTTAATTTCGGCGCCACGTTCCTCTACAACTTGGATACTATTGAGTGATGTCAGGGGCAGGAAGCGGAGAGGCGGGCGGAAGGTAGAGAGTGGGGGAAGGTGCATGTTCCGGAAGGCTCAGTTCGCCTCGGAGACTACGCAGTTTTTTAAGCAGGACAGAGGAAAGAACTACATTGCAACCGGAGAAAACGATGTTCAGCAGCCTTAGGCCGGAGCATGAATGCGCCTCATTAGTCATCCAATTAATTTTTTTTACGGCATTTACCGGAAAGACCCATGTGGAGGGTAGACCCGGCCCTGAGAATTAAGTGCCGGTGCTAAGCACCGGAAAGCACCGGCACAAATTAAGCACTGTCTCTACCTCACTCTGACTGTCTCCCTCTGTCTCACCCACTCTGACTCTCCCTCCCTCACTCTGACTGTCTCTGTCTCACCCACTCTGACTCTCTCTCCCTCACTCTGACTCTCTCTCCCTCACTCTGACTCTCTCTCCCTCACTC
This sequence comes from Lissotriton vulgaris, assembly GCF_964263255.1. Classification (NCBI taxonomy): domain Eukaryota; kingdom Metazoa; phylum Chordata; class Amphibia; order Caudata; family Salamandridae; genus Lissotriton; species Lissotriton vulgaris. The sequence goes on along the minus strand of NW_028247112.1, from coordinate 128,710 downwards.
TGACTGTCTCTCCCTCACTCTGACTGCCTCTCCCTCACTCTGACTGTCTCTCTCTCCTTCCCTCTCTCTCCTTCCCTCTCTCTCCTTCCCCCTCTCTCCTTCCCTCTCTCTCCTCCCCTCTCTCTCCTTCCCTCTCTCTCCTTCCCTCTCTCTCCTTCCCTTTCCTCCCCTCTCCCTCCCTCACTCCCCTTCCCTCTCTCTCTCCATCCCTCTCTCTCCTTCCCTCTCTCTCCTTCCCTCTCTCTTCCCCTCTCTCTCCTTCCCTCTCTCCTCCCCTCTCCCTCTCACTCCCCTTCCCCCTCCCTCTCTCCCATTCCCTCTCTCCCTCCCTCCTCTTACCTCTCCCTCCCTCTCTCCCCTTCCCTCTCTCCCTCCGTCACTCCCCTTCCCTCTCTCCCCTACCCTACCTCCCTCAATCCCCTTCCCTCTCTTTCCCTTTCCCTTTCCCTCTGCCTCCCTCACTCTCTCCCCTTCCCTCACTCCCTCACTCCCCTTTCCCCACTCCCTCACTTCTGCATCCCTCCCCCACCTCCCTCACTCCCTCACTTCTGCTTCCCTCCCCCGCCTCCCTCACTCCCTCACTTCTGCTTCCCTCCCCCGCCTCCCTCCCTCTGTCGACCTCCGCCGGCTGTCTGTCTCCCTTTCTCTGTCTCCATTTCTCTGTCTCCCACCCTCTCCCTCTGTCTCAGTCTCCCTCCCTCTACCTCCCTTGACGTAAAGAGTTTCACTACCTTCAGAATGCTCTTGCCCCATGAACTCCTATTCAATAGGACTAATTCTCAGCAGTGGCTAATCTTGATTCATTTCACTTTCTGGAAGTAGCATCTCTTACGTGCCCTCACTCCATACAGAGTGCCACCAACCTTGTGAACCCTGAGGTGTTCCGAGACCCTTGCCACACTATGATGCATTATATTCTATGCTAAAATCATTGCATGTCTCTCAAAAAGCAGCATAGACAAATGCTCTTCTTGGGCACTCCCAAGCAGGATGAAGAAGCGCATGACCCCCACCACCATATCGGAAACTGCCCTTCACTCGATACTGAAGGAATTAGCTGCATTACATTTAGAGCAGTGCAGCTCTGTGGTAAAATGTCACCTTTTGTAGAATGCTAACAGACTGTGTCTGCCAGGGCTGAGACAGCTTCCCGCTTCCAGCCGCACCCGAGCACTTCACACGTCTTTAGAAAGACCATTTGCATGTTAGTAAAGCTTTGTGAATTTCACCTCTTCTTAGGCCCCTGCAGCTCTGCTCTGCCTATCACTGGAATTAATCACCCGGCGCCCTCAGAGCGGAGCTGCAGGGGCCTAAGAAGAGGTGAAATTCACAAAGCTTTACTAACATGCAAATGGTCTTTCTAAAGACGTGTGAAGTGCTCGGGTGCGGCTGTGTGTGTGTGAGAGACTCTGCTGCTCTGCCTATCGCTGGTTTGAATCACCCGGCCCCCACAGAGCAGCAGAGTCTCTCTGAGTGTCGCTGCTGCACCCGTCAGTGTTTGCAGACATTCTTTAAAAATGTGTTCTTAAAACACGGGTACGATGTCTGCAAGGCCCGCGGGCCGCCAGGGCAGGCTTGCCGGGCCGCCACCGGCCCGCGGGCCGTACTATGAGTACCCCTGATCTAGAGCAACACTATGTGCTGGTTTGTAATCCTTATTAAGTATTCCAATACCTCCTGTTCTGCAGAGCGAGACTGATAAGCACTCCGAGCGATTTATTGAAAAACAGGAACATATAGAGTAACGCCAGCCTCTTCCTTCTCCATGGAAGGCATGGTAATCTCCTCTAGGTCCCAGGATTCCACATCATATGCCAGTGTTGGAGCCATCCCTTCAATATATGTCTTAAAGTGCGATTCGTAAAAGCAAATCGTTTTTATTTTTCATAAGGCAACCTTGGCTAGCCTTTAGTAAGCTGGCTTAACCAGCAAATCTGGACTTTAGGAGAAAGTGTGTGTCTCACAAACACAGGAAATGTAGAACTCCAACGAGTGAAATAAAAAAAGAAACATAAATTGGTTGAGGGCATGGAATGTGTTTTTTTGTTTTACGGAGCTTGTGCAAAGCTAGTGTGTGTTGGAACACTTTACAGAAAACAAACTGTAACAATACATAGTAAGATTAGGACTTGTAGACTGGTAGGGTAAACAAAACAGGTGGCCTCATCAGTTTGTTATATGTTCACTGAGGGGCAGAGTGGAAGCGGCTCATCTGTTCATGGATGGGTAGAGAATATTTTGATGTTTTCAAATATAAGGACACATACAAACACAAATGGTCAGGACCAGGTTTCCTTAGGGAACAGATTTTTTTTGGTTTGCTAATAACTCTGGCGCTGTTGACGAATCTTCACCAAACTTTCCAAAAACGTCGCACCCACCTCAGCTTCTTCCTGGAAAGCTTTAAGATATTCAGTCAAGCTGTGGATGAGAGAGGATCCCAAAATGCCCTTTCCCTATGCACTTTTACATAGGAATATTGAACAGCAACGCTGCAAAAACAAACGGCTGAACTGAATTGCCCCGAATTTGGCAGAAAGCTGAATCTTGGTCCAGAAAGTGAATTTTGTCATTGTGACGGGGAGGACTCGGGTCCGCCTGGCTTACCTGTCTCACCTCTCTTTGACCAGCATACAGGGGCCTGGAGAGGAGCTGAAGAACTGGAAGAGACAGACACGGACGAGATCGGTGGACCCTGTTTCTTTAATTGGGCGGAGCTGGACAACAACATTGTCACCGGACACGCCCCCTCGGCTCAGGTAAATGCCGACCAGGAACACACTCAGGTGTGTTATGCACTCGATGGAGGTGAAGGAGAGAGCGACGGCGAGCGAAGTGGAGGAGAGGACGAGAGGAGACCGGGAACGGAGACGGAGAGGCGGGAGCGGAGGAGAGACGGTGAAGGAGGAGAGGAACGGCGGAGGCAGGAGACAGAGACAGGAGAGGAGGCTGGTTACCATCGGAGGCAGGAGACGGGAGAGGAGACGAGTTACCATCGGAGGCAGGAGACGGGAGAGGAGACAAGTTACCATCGGAGGCAGGAGGCGGGAGAGGAGACGAGAGAGGCGGAGAGAGGACGACGGGGAAAGCCAGGAGGCCAACAGGAAGGCTCTTCGCCCAGCCACACTTCATCGAGGGAAGTGTGGCTACCAGAGGTACGGTCACGGCTTGCGGGCTGGGCGGGCTTTAAGTGGGCGAAACCCCCATAGCGAATTCACACTCACACCCTAAGCACTTCACCCCTCCCTCACTACCCAGCACGCTAGATAACAAGAAGGAGAGTTGTGCACGTGTGATTCCTCACTCCTTTTCCCCTGTGCTATCGGTCTGACCAGTAGCCTAAAACTCTGCTATCTTTTCTTCCTACACGGACGTGACGGCCCGACACCGCGGAGGAGAAGGATCGAACTCCCAGTCCCAGAAGGCACCGGGACGAGAGGAAAACAGCAGCTGAGAAACGCCTGCAAAGACTCACGGAAGAGGCAGAGACAGCACTTCCTTACTATAGAAAGAACATTCATCGGAAGCGCACTTTTAAGTTAATAAAGCCGGCGTTACCCCGATTACCAGTGTCTGTTAGTCTCTTTGAGGGGACGGTAGCCCCGCCCACTCCCACGCCCCCGACTACACATACGGCCACCGAGCAGGGCGACCCCGAGGCGCCACAAGTGGTGGAGAATGCGGGCACATCTCTAGCCATCTGGGACACGAAGATGGGGGAATTGCTGCAGCGGCTAGTGAAAGGGCAGGAGCAGTTGGGGTGGGCGATAGAACAGCAGATAGCCACCGCACAAGCAGACCGAGACGCACTCAGAGACTCTGTAGTGAAGAGCCTGGGGGAGCTACAGCCGATACGGATTGATCAAGCTGGCAACCCAGTGCGGGAAGTGAGACAACCCCCCACCCCTTCAGGCATATCCCTACAAAAGTATATTGCAGGAGAGGACCCTGACGCCTTCCTCGTAAATTTCGAGAGAGTTGCCCTCGCGTGTGGATGGCCTTTGGAGAAATGGCCGTTTTTTCTGGCCCCTCTGCTGACAGGTGAAGCCCAGGCCGCCTATCAGGTCGCCAATGGGAATGGGCAGACACCCTATGCACAGATTAAAGTCATTATCCTGGACCATTTAGGGTTAGACGCGGAAGCATATCGCGTACGCTTCCGCAAGGAAAGAGGGACCCCAGGCGAGAACCCCAAGACCCTGTTCTTTCGCCTGAAGGCTGCAGCCGATAAGTGGCTAACCCCCGCCCAGAGCAATAAGGAGGCCATAATGGACAAAATTTATCTAGAGCAATATCTGGAGGCGCTGCCATTCGGGACACAACGTTGGTTAAGGCAGCACTCCAACCTGACCACAGCCCAAGCTATAGAAATGGCATCAACGTTTTCAAGGGCCCAACCCCGGCTACACCCTATGGAATCCGAAAAAAACTTAAGAGTTCCTCTGCGAGTGGACCGGAAACCCCGACCCCCTCCCGGGCTACCGGCACCCCGACCACTGCATCCAGACGTAGCCCCATTGAGAGGCCCTCAATGCTTCGATTGCGGCACATGGGGGCATATTGCTAGATTTTGCCCAAAGAAGAGAATGCAAGAGGAACCCATGGACGTCGGCTATCTACCCCGAGCGGTGATGTTTTCCGCGGAGCTGGGAGGGGCATACCACGTAAGTGTCCGAATGAATGGTAGGAACGTCAAGGCTCTGTTGGACTCGGGCTGCAAACAATCGGTGATGCAGGGTAAGTTTGTGTGTGACTCCCAGGTAATACCAGAATCCCTAGTGCATATTAAATGCGTCCATGGGGATGTAAAGAGCTACCGGGTTGCTTGTGTCCCCTTAGAGTTAGGGGGAGGGCGGCAGATAGTGGTGAAGGTGGGGATGTTGGACAGCTTACCAGAGGAGCTCATATTAGGGGCCGATAACCCCCACTTCCTGGACCTTTTTGCCGAGACCCTGAAAAGAGGGAGGACGAGCCCAAAGACAGTGCTCATAGCCCCTGAACCCTGGGAGGGCGACGGAAGCTTTCAATTCGCCCAAGCCAACGACTCTACGTTGTTTAATGCCTGGGAACAGGCTCATGCAGACCAGGATAACCCAAATCCTAGATATTCCCGGTTTCTGATACAGGAGGACTTACTTTATAGGCAGGGGAAGCAGGATGAACCTAAACAGCTTCTTGTCCCGGTTTGTTTCAGAGAACAGGTTATGTTCTATGCCCACACGCATCTCCTAGCAGGACACACCGGCAGTGAGAAAACCACTCAGAACATCTTAAGGAATTTCTACTGGCCAGGAGTCTATCAGGATACCAAGACCCACTGCCAAACCTGTGACGTGTGTCAACGCAAGAACGTACACAGACCCCCGGCCGCTCCACTGTAGCCGCTACCGATCATAGGGACCCCATTTGAGAGGGTGGCGATGGACCTCATCGGCCCTCTACCAAAGACCGGTAGAGGAAACCAATACGCCCTGGTCATTGTGGATTACACCACCAGATACCCCGAGGCTTTTCCACTTAAAGCACCCACCTCCAAGAACATTGCGGAGAAGTTCCTGGAACTGTTTTCTCGGGTGGGATTCCCGAAGGAGGTACTCACTGACCAGGGAACTCCCTTTATGTCCTGTGTAATGAAAGAGGTGTGCCTCATGCTAGACCTCCATCAAATCAAGACATCGATTTACCATCCCCAAACGGACGGTCTTGTGGAGCGTTATAATGGGACACTAAAAAGCATTTTAAAGAAGATGCTTGCGGCCAACCAGACCGATTGGGACCGGTTGCTTCCCCTGGCCCTCTACGTTATCCGAGGGCAAAAACAGAGCAGTCTTGGCTGTTCTTCCTTTGAAATGTTATATGGACGACAGCCCAGGAGCCTGCTCGACATGACCAAGGAGTATTGGGAGGCCGAACCCACAAGAGACACGAAAACGCTACTTGAATACAGCCAGACTCTCAGAAATCAGATCGGAAAAATAAGGGAACTGGCTTATTCCCAACTGGAGAAAAGTCAAAACAAACAAAAAACCCACTATGATAAGGGGAAGAAGTGGAGAAAACTAGAGATCAACGATTGGGCCTTAGTGTTGTTACCCTCAACCACAAAGAGGTTTCAAACAGAGTGGCAGGGGCCATACCAAGTCCTGGACACCATCGGTAACACCACCTACCGGCTACGGTTACCAGGAAGGAAGAGTCAGATCTTCCACATCAATGTCCTAAAAAAATGGCTAGGGGCGCCTCCCCTCACCGCATATACCATCCCCGATAAAGACTACAAGAAGGAAAGCACGGTACAAAACCTGGTCATCAACGAAGAGATATACCAAGAACAACAAGAAGGTTTACAAAGAGTCCTACAAAAATGTGCGGACGTCTTCTCCGACCTCCCGGGGTCCACGAACCTGGCCGAACACAGAATCGAGACCCCGAAAGGGATCATCGTCAAACAAAGACCCTATCGAATACCAGCCGCCAAAAGGGAGGCCATAAGCAGGGAGGTAAAGGAAATGATCCGCCTAGGAGTCGTTCGTCCATCAAAAAGCGAATGGTCGTCGCCCATTGTGATGGTGCCTAAACCAGACGGGAGCAGTAGGTTCTGCATGGACTTCAGGGCCCTGAACGCGGTATCATCCTTCGATGCCTACCCGATTCCAAGGATCGATGAGTTAATCGAGAAGTTGGGGGAAGCCAGATTTATCAGTACCCTGGATCTCACCAAGGGTTACTGGCAGGTGCCATTGCGCGAAGAAGACCACAAGAAAACCGCTTTTTCAACCCCCAACGGTTTATACGAATTTACCGTACTTCCGTTCGGACTGCACGGAGCCCCTGCAACGTTCCAGAGGCTGATGAATGAGGTGCTCCGGGAACACCAGGCCTACAGTTCAGCTTACTTGGACGACATCATCATCTTCAGCCCCGACTGGGAGACACACCTCCGACACCTAGAAACCGTCCTGCTTCAGTTAACCAAAGCAGGCCTCCACGTCAATTCAAAAAAATCAAGGATCGGATTCCAAAAGGTAAAATACTTAGGATACGTGTTGGGGCATGGACTCATTGAGCCCCAAGACGAGAAGGTCCGGGCCATCGCAGACACCAACCTCCGAGACATGAGGGCCTTCCTGGGGTTGGTGGGTTACTACAGAAGATTCATACCCTCCTTTTCGGACGTTGCAGCGCCCCTCACGGATACCTTGAGGAAACAAACCCCGAAAACCGAGTTTCAGAATCCCACCCCTGAGATGAGAAGGGCCTTTCATTCCCTCAAAAAGACGATAACCTCACACCCGGTGCTTACGTCTCCCGACTTCACCAAACCCTTCATATTACACACCGACGCCTCCGATTTCGGGATCGGGGCAGTCTTGTCTCAAGTGACGGGGGAAGGGCTAGAACACCCCATTCTGTTCATAAGCAGGAAATTGTTCCCTAGGGAGGTGAGGTACCCTACGATCGAAAAAGAATGCCTGGCGATCAAGTGGGCGGTGGATAAACTGCGGTATTACCTCGAGGGTCACACCTTTAAACTGTACACCGATCATGCCCCTCTCCAGTGGATGAGCCGCAACGCATCCAATAACCCGAGAGTCATGAGGTGGTTCTTATCATTGCAACCCTTTTCCTTCCAAGTCTTGCACAGAAAAGGGAAAGACAATACTAGTGCGGACTTTCTATCCAGGTTTCCTCTCCCCGATCGGGAGAAAAGTAGGGGGGAGGTGTGTGACGGGGAGGACTCGGGTCCGCGTGGCTTACCTGTCTCACCTCTCTTTGACCAGCATACAGGGGCCTGGAGAGGAGCTGAAGAACTGGAAGAGACGGACACGGACGAGATCCGTGGACCCTGTTTCTTTAATTGGGCGGAGCTGGACAACGACATCGTCACCGGAAATGCCCCATCGGCTCAGGTAAATGCCGACCAGGAACACTCAGGTGTGTTATGCACTCGGAGGAGGTGAAGGAGAGAGCGACGGCGAGCGAAGTGGAGGAGAGGACGAGAGGAGACCGGGAACGGAGACTGAGAGGCGGGAGCGGAGGAGAGAAGGTGTAGGAGGAGAGGAACGCCAGAGGCAGGAGACAGAGACAGGAGAGGAGGCTGGTTACCATCGGAGGCAGGAGATGGGAGAGGAGACGAGTTACCATCGGAGGCAGGAGACGGGCGAGGAGACGAGTTACCATCGGAGGCAGGAGGCGGGAGAGGAGACGAGAGAGGCGGAGAGAGGACGACGGGGAAAGCCAGGAGGCCAACAGGAAGGCTCTTCGCCAAGTCACACTTCATCGAGGGAAGTGTGGCTACCAGAGGTACGGTCACGGCTTGCGGGCTGGGCGGGCTTTAAGTGGGCGAAACCCCCATAGCGAATTCACACTCACACCCTAAGCACTTCACCCCTCCCTCACTACCCAGCACGCTAGATAACAAGAAGGAGAGTTGTGCACGTGTGATTCCTCACTCCTTTTCCCCTGTGCTATCGGTCTGACCAGTAGCCTAAAACTCTGCTATCTTTTCTTCCTACACGGACGTGACGGCCCGACACCGCGGAGGAGAAGGGTCGAACTCCCAGTCCCAGAAGGCACCGGGACGAGAGGAAAACAGCAGCTGAGAAACGCCTGCAAAGACTCACGGAAGAGGCAGAGACAGCACTTCCTTACTATAGAAAGACCATTCATCGGAAGCGCACTTTTAAGTTAATAAAGCCGGCGTTACCCCGATTACCAGTGTCTGTTAGTCTCTTTGAGGGGACGGTAGCCCCGCCCACTCCCACGCCCCCGACTACACATACGGCCACCGAGCAGGGCGACCCCGAGGCGCCACAGTCATCTGGAGTAAATCCGTTAATTCGTTTTTGAGAAATTAAGGTTCAAAATGTGTGTGTATATCACATCATAGAGTCTGTGGAGGTGACAGATCTAAAAATATGATTTGAATTGCTGCCACCACATCAACAAAGATGCCCCATAGGCCTGGTGGGGGCCAAGAAAATCTATATTTTTTTAATAGGACCGCAAATCAGTGTTCCCTTTATTTATAATTAAAAAAAAAGCCCCTTTAATATATGACTCCTGATGTGGGCCATTGTCCAGGGGGGGGTTGGCACAATGTTATTTGGGGAGGGGGGGGGGCATGCGGTGCCTCTCCACTAGCCAGTGTGAGACCCTGGGGACTCCAAGGCCAAAACAACTTGAGTTGCTGTGGGTACCCCGATCCATAAAAGAATCAAAAACCGATCTGCCCCGGGGTAATTGGGTTCCTGGGACCTTCAGAAGGCTGTGGAAGAAAGGTCTTTATGCCCTCACTCCCCTCCCACATAAAAACTGACTTTTAAATGAACGAGAAGCTGGATGCAGGGCCTGGCCACATACACTGCTAATTACCTCCCATATTACATGACTCATGACAACACTGATAACATCAGACATTACATAAAAAAAAATTTTTGGGGGGGGGCGGGAAACCTTTATTGGACATTTCAACCAGGTACAAAGACGGGCCTACAACCCCCAGGGCAGGCCGCTAAACAGTTGCAACAAAATAAAACCCAGACTCAGCATCCCGGGGAGCAGATTCGCCACGTCCACAATACGTACTGGTTGTAAAACATATCAAGTTGGTAACAGGATACAAAAGGTTCCATTTTATAATATAAGATAGAAGGATCAGGTGCCATACAATATCTCAAGTTGCGAAAAAGGGGGGGGCGAAATAGCAATATGTCCACAGTGAAATCATCTTCGTGTAAGTCAGCGGCGTTAAGACATACTATACAGGATAAGCGAGCGTACAAGTACAGTTTGCGCCAGCTAAATGTCCGCCCAGTAGCACTGAAACATCGCGAGAATTGAGGTACATATGAAAAAGCAGAGATGGACATAAAAATGAACCCATTACACTGACCCGGAAAAGAAGAAAAGAAAAGGACAAAGAAAGATAAGAAGAAAAAAGGCCATAGAAAAAAAACGAAAAACAAAACTCCCATCCCCCAACCCCCCACCCTGCACCCCTGCAGATGACTACGGCCTACCCCCCTAGCAGCGTGCCTGTCGCCCAAGAACTGAAACCCGAAATATAGAAAGACCCAGAGAAAGACAGAAAGAAATTAAACCCCACCCAAAGAGGGGAAATGGAGGAGGGCTATCTTCTACGTGCTTCCGGTCTCTCCCCCCCCCGCCCTAACAAAGGGGTCCCCCCGAAACTGTTGCATTTGAATAGTCCAAACTGAAAAAGCACCCCGGGGGGAACCGCCAACCCTGCCCCGGACTCCGTTAATCTAATGAAGCAGTCCCGTTACCGATAAAACCACAATGAACAACCCAAACAATAAACTCAGCCTTGGCCCCGTCGATCAAATTCGCCAAGTCCCTCAGACGAATAAAGCTCCATCATCAAAATGTCAAAAGATACACAGAAGTGGTCGGAACATGGTTCAGTAGATGGAAAAAGAACAGCAGATCCCAAAGTAATCAGCTGGTACCAATGATGCCCCTCCCCGTCTCCGAAGCCCGGCATTATCACATCCGCCATCTTGATAAACCGACTGGGGAGGGGGTTCGACACAATCCAAAACAGTTCACAGTACCAATTAAAAGGTTCCAGGATAGGGACAGCAGTTGAATGTTCCGACAGCTGCAAAACCGGGGATTCCAAAAGATTAGTTAAGTCACCGATCACAGCCCATTCGAGTAGATCCACTTCTGTAGGGGCAGGCACAGCTTCCAGCACCGGGTCTAAGTGCGCCACTGGGGCATCGATCAAAAGGCAAGCTGGCTGCCGGGTCTCAGGCATCCAGTCAGGCTCCGGTCTCAGTCCTTTAATTCCATCTGCCGCCGCCAACAGGCTGCAGTCTGGGCTGCCACAGTCGCCTGAAGTGCTTCTAGGGCCGCCAGCACCGCCCGCAATGACGTGCCACTTTGGGCCTGCTCCGCCCGGTTCCATATTTCCTCAGGCATAATGATCTCCACGGAGAGGCGCCTTCTCCGGGGTAAGATCAGCCGGAGCAGGACTGAGCCGTGAGGGACCAACCGGCAGCATGCATTAGTGCGCGACGAGACTCCAACCCAAGGTGCGCCGGCGATGTAAGTGCCGGGCCTCCGGGTCAGGGACCCCTGCAACACAGCACTGTGCGTCACTCGTCTCCAACACAACACCAGGCTGCAGATGGTAGCAAAGCAATCCAAAAATTCCGAAAGTTCCAGAGACCGGACCCGGACGTCCTCAACAGTCCGCTGTCGTTCAACTCGGACCCGGCTAGGCCAGCACTCGAGACCCCGGCTTCCAGACTGGGTTAGGCCACAAATCGGTCCTCAACGTTACTCCTCTCCACAATGTCAGAAAAACCCCGGGATCACACCATCGGAGTGCGGATTAGTTCACACACACGGATCCGGGGCAGGAAATCGGGATAAGTGACAGGATCTTGGAGCGTAAGACGAAGGTCAGCGGAGCCGAGAGACTATGCGGCCATCTTGCTTGCTGTCGTAGCTCCTCCTCCAGACATTACATAATTGATTACAAGTATAGGAAGTATGGGGCATGTGTCATAGTTACTTGAGTTAACTATAACTGGTGAATTTGTGTCCCCCCCCCCCATTAAAACGGTATGTTTTAACCCATATTGTCACCTAAATATGTCATTTTAACTTTTCTTTTTAGTCCTATATATGAAATAACATCCCCTCCGCCTTTAGAATGAGACCAGGGGTCACAGCGGGGCTTCATGAAACCATTTATTCAGAATTCTGGCATGACGCGCTTCAGTGATGGCCTCTGGTGCTTGGGGTATCTTTTGTTCAGTCATTCATATTTGGCCCCTCCTAAAGTAGCGGGTGCACACCTGAGCCACATTTAATCAGAGAACACTCAAGCAGTTCAGTGGTTAAAGACTGCAAATCCCATCATGCAGTTTGTTCGTGGCTCGGATGAGTGTCTGTCAGCTGAATTTTTTAATTACTTGAAGAGGCTGATTTTGAATGCGGTTAGGTTGAAACCGTAGTACTGTGCTGGAAAACAGACCGTCTCTGAGCCCTCTCTTCCAGTCACACTTTCCCACTGGTGGCATGCCTGGAGACACCGGTTCAGTGACTACGTCTCTTTATGTGGTCATGGACTGTCAGATGACAGCAGTGCCTCTGCTTCCTTGGGTCGGACGGTGGTTCCAGGTTAAAGTCACTGAATCCGGAACTCTTTTTGGAAGGTCCCCCCTGCGTGTGACTGGCTGCCCACTAAATATCAAAAAAATCACCTCCTCCTTTAGAAGTAGACACGGCGTGCTTCATGAAGCCATTTACTCAGAATGCTGGCATGACCCGTTTCGGCTATAACCTCCCTCAAATGCCTCAGGTGCTTGGGGTTTCTTTTTTTAAGTCTTTCATATTTGGCCCCTGCTTCTAAAGTAGCGGGTGCACACCTGAGCCACATTTCATCGGAGAACACTCAAGCAGTTCAGTGTTTAAAGACTGCAAATCCCATCATGCAGTTTGTTCGTGGCACAGATATTCATTGAAAAACCACAGGTTTCAGGGTCGATCTAGTTAGTTGGACAGTTAGCTCAACTAACGAGAACTGTTAAATTTCTCTTGTTTTCGATCGAGTGAACTATAACTCGCGCCCCGCCAATGCACTGTTGATGACGTCACGTATTTGAAAGAAACACATAGTGATAGATTCCTTACCTTAGAATTGCCCCCAGGCGTCAGACTGTATTCTGAAAGTTTTCGTCAGCAGTACCCCTGCACGTCACACAGATGCCGTCGCGGCAGCTACCTAGGTGCCACTCACGCGCACCGACTTCAGTTCATTTTTTTTCCGCACCAGCAAGTGCAGATCCGGAGAGCAGTACCCCCAGTCTATTTTTTTTATCTCTTTACTAGCAGCCCGTCCCGACGTTGTCTGGGTATGAATTGCTGCCGGCCAGTAGTATATTGTTTTGTAGGATTTCGTTTTGATAGCATTTCTTATCTGTTACAGGCCTGTGAAACGCTCCGATTCAAAGTGCACTGCTGATGCACTTAAGAGTGCGCGTTTATTTATTTAAAGTTTTATATAGCGCTGGCTAGACCCGGAGGTATCAGAGCACTTTACATGAGCATCAGATCATAGTTACAGGTTACATCGTTACAAAGGTTACACATTTCTTAGAGCATGGCAACATGGTTACTTGTAAGGTAGAGATAAACAATAAGCACAAATACGTAAGGGGAAACAGCAGGCAAGGTGAGAGATTCAGGGGAGGGGGGGTTGGAGCAGGAGAAGTAGACAGGTAATGAAGGCGGGAAAGAGGAGGGGAGGGTGAGAGACACAGCATGGGAAGAGGAGGGGAAGGGTGACGGGGACACAAACCAGTAGACAAGTCAAGGCAAAGTCCAGTAAGCTGTGATCCCTGGGGAAGTGGTATCACTTCCCTATCTCTGTTGTGAGAGCCCCCCTTTACGCAGTGGACTCTCTCAGAAGGGTCTCTAAGACTCCAAGGCCTACACACTGGATCCTTCCCCAAAAAGGGGAGAGTGCTTTGGCAAGGGGTGCCATACCATACCTCAAGTGTGAGTTGCTCCCTTGGCGCCATGGACTCACTCAGCGGGTTCGCTGAGACTCCAGAGTATAAATATTGGGTCTTTCCCCAACAAGGGGAGGAGGAGTGCTTAGTCAAAGGGTACAAAGGACAGGGGTTTAGGGTGAGTAGCAGGCAGGGGGAGAGATTTCGGGGAGAGAGGATAGTAGCTAGGGAAGAGACAATAAGCAGAGACGAAAAGAAGTCTGCCTAAAGACCGACTGGGTAGGTGACGTCCAAGGAGGGAATCCACGGCCCATCTCCCCTATAGCTAAACCAAGTAGCTCCATCGGGCATCAGACAAAATAGTTCAGTCTCAATACATTGAGAGAGGAGGGAAGGAGAGACATAAATAGAGGGAGGATGCGGTAGGAGAGACGAAAGGAAGTGCAACAATGTGGTTCAACAATATACCAGAAAAAGATCAATAAGTAAACAATATATCAAACAATCAGCAATACATTAGGGGAGGAGAGAAAGGAGATGGAGAAAAAGGAGAAAGAGAGTAGTGGGGGGTAGGGGAGGAGGGAAAGTGAGGATAAGGGAAGAGAAAAACCGTAGAGACGAAAGGAAGTCTGTCTAAAGACCGACTGGTAGGTGACGACCAAGGAGGGAATCCACGGCCCATCTCCCCTGTAGCTAAACCAGGTAGCTCCATCAGGCATCAGACAAAATAGTTCTCGAATTTCCCTACTTTATTTTTCCTTCCAATATTATATAGCGCGAACTCGACAACATGGCATGAGCACAATTTACATTACAGAAGAACACATTTATTTGTGGTAGGCACAGGGACACAAAGTGATTTGCCTGGAATCACAGGATGTTGAGCTGATGCCGAGATTCGAACGTAGCTCCCCAACTCTAAAGTTCACAATTCTAGAACTTGTGGAGGAGGTGTGTCTAAAAGTGTATGTCGGTGCTGGCCATCAATGAGAGAGACCTGTGCATTTATCAAATGGGTGGTGAAAAATATGAGTATGTTGCTGGAGATGTGGGCCGCCGTGCCACCAATGTACTTACCGGGGGAGGGTATACACCCATTATTTCACAACTTTCTTTCCGCATACCATCACTCCGCATACTTTCATTACGAAAGTACCATGACTCCGGAATGCCATTATAACGCATGGCATTACATTTCATATGCTTTTACCACGCATACATTTACAACGAAATTCGTTGTAAATGCATGAATGGTAAAAGCATGTTTTTTATGTTTGGATAAGGTAAGTATGGGTATAGGGATATATGTTTTGGGGTACTGAGGTATATGTTTTGGGGTGTTTGGGTATTTTATGGGTTCAGATATAGTTTTGGGTTATGGGGTACAGGGGTAGTTTTAGGGTTTAGGGATAGGTATGGGATTTGGGGTACAGGGGTATTTTTAGGGTTCAGGGCTAGGTTTGTGTTTTGAGGTATAGGGGTATTTTTAGGGATCAGGGGTAGGTTTGGGTTTTGGGGTACAGGGGTATTTTAAGGGTTCATGGTTAGGTTTTGGGGTACAGGGGTATTTTTAGGGTTCAGGGCTAGTTTTGGGGTACAGGGGTATTTTTAGGGTTGTGGTAAATAATTTTACCGAATCATTTTTGCCATATAATTATCAATACGAGACAGCTCATTCAAATGAGAGGCAGAGTCCGTGGGATCTGAGTCATACAGGCTTTAATGGACAATCCTCGAGGATGGGACATCATGTTCCATCACCACTAAGGTTCAGGAAGGGACATTCAACTTTTTATTAACAGTACACATTATATATAGTAAAACGGTACAATTGGAGCCAATACAGTAGGCGTAACAGGTGAAAAGAGAGAGATAAGAACACATGTACGTAACAGGAGGCGTGTAAGAAGGCGTACACATGAGCGTGCACTTGATATGTCAGAGAAACGTAACATGAAACGTCACAAGTGGGTGGATGCTTAGTGAAAGTTTGCAGAGTCGGCAGAAACTTCTAACCTATATGCGCGCGCAACTGAGCAGGACGTGTAACTGGGGAGAACTGGGGGCTTTGACTTTTGCACGAGTAGAGGAGACTAATGTCTGGGGTGTCAGAACGACCTGCACCTATAGCATATCTGGTATCTCATGTTTGGAGGATGTAGTGTCTGAAGTAAAAGGTCTCTCGGGCAGAGGCCGTTCATCACTGAATGCTAGTGCGTGCAAAGGGATCTTCATGTAGAGTGCGGGGGCCATGGGCCTACCATGGTAACGGGAGCAGTAAATTACTTGCATGGAGACAGGAAGGCAGGGCCCTTTGCTCTGCAGCCGGGAATATGTTTACCTATTTCACTAGACTGGAATGTGTTTTCGCGGAGGCTGAACAGATAACTGTAGGCAAAATAACGTTTTGGCAGGCAAACAGGCCGAGCCGGGCACCGCTCGTCTGTGCAGGATGTAAGGTAGAGGTCAGGGATGCATACAGTTTTCAGAGACAGGAGAGATGAGGCTCGGGGCCTCGTTTAAGGGCCTAGCTCGACTGGGCCAGGAAACATGGAAAAAACGTGAGCTGAAATCCAAAAGTGCACCATGTAAAGACGTTGGCACCATAGGTTTAGAAACCTAATTAACTGGATATTCATGCATGACTGGATAGCTAACATGTTAAGGATCAACGCAAATCCATATGCGTCTTTCTAGCATGAACAGAACAGAAGTTACACGACATACAAGGAACATGGGTACATGGATAGGGTGCGAGTTGGGGACACATTGGCTACCTGAATTTTCTATTACCTCATTCCCTCCTTGGCCCCTACTTCACCCTTTAGGATATATCTATATTCATGAGACCATCTATCTGTTCATATAACATCATTTGCTCTTCTTTTTTTATTCGGGAACGGGAACGGGAACTTGGACGGGGAATACAAGCTGTGGCGCACAAGCCGCAAATCGCTGGCCCACATTGCAGACATAGACAACAACTGAATACAATAAGCAGTATCATTCCTAGGAAGGATAGCAATCTCCATCCCCAGGCGGACAACACACTCCAGAGCCAACCGGACCAAGTCCAGGTGCCTGGATTCTGGTGAATCAGGTGAGCTATTTCGTGGAGCCTAGTAATAGCCTTATACACGGATGGCGCGTTGTTTGGAATAAAAACGCAACAACTGGATCCGATGACTCTACAAGCCCCGCCCCTATCGGCCAGTATGACGTCAAGGACAAGGCGATTTTGAAGAACTACGAGTCTCATAGCAGATTGTTCTTCAGTCAGGTTACCTAAGGCAGAGGTAGTTTCGTTCACTACCGCTTCAAGTGTTCTTGTTAATTTGCGTATTTCTTTACTATTCTGGACAGGACCTACAAAGAAAAAGAATCCTTTATTGAAATCTGTATATTGTTCCCATGTGGTCTCAGTCTGATCGACAATTGGGGTCTTGATCTCCCTTCTATGTCTTATATTCACAAGCCGTGAATTTCGATGATAATCAGGCAGGGCTAGAAAAACAGGTGGCAATAGGAACGCAATATAACACGTCCCATCCCAATCAGGGGGCAGATGAACATAAGCTGTATGTCCACAAATAAAATAAGAATGGCGTGAGGCTTTGAAAGTAGATTTTCCCTTATCGCTGAATTCGACCACAGTATCACAATCACTGTGTCCTAGATGTACTGAACCACTCTTTTTAACACATAATTTACCTTTCACTGGTAAGACTGAAATAGACGGCAAGTTCGAATTAGTCTCGGACTGGACGTTCAGGATCATGAGATTGAGGGAAAAGTTACCTAATGCATACACTTCATTTTCTAGATCAGTCCCTACCCTTTGTGGGAGACCGTCAGCATCTGGGAAACATGCTTTATTCATGACTGTATTCAGGTTCCCCCATATCCAATTGTCTTGGGAAACTTTGGACTTACTATCTAGGGAAGACATTAAAGTGAACCATGCACCACATGAACCATTATGTGTGAACGGGTAAGGAAAGAGAGGCAGAGCTCCCTTGTATTTCTGGTAAGGTGGGAGTCGGCCACATACCCAACAATTAGTGGCATTGCTGGTCTGGTGAGTATGGTGTAACATACGAATGAAGGTATTATTGCGCATTGCTAGTCGATAGGATAGCTCATGTGGTGGCAGGTCGCTGAAAGTGTGCTCTGCGGAATCATTAGAGGAAGCATGTACATGTGAATTGAAAGGAAAGAAATCATGTAACCAGAAGCTTGCACATATTATCAAGATGCTCAGAAGAAACATGAGAATTAATGTTATCACACAACGACTGTGCAAGTTTTTACAATACTGTTCTCTCTTTTTGATACGCCTATCTCTCTGACTACTGGGGTCTATCTTATTCATGTCAGAAACCTGTCTAACCGCTTCACCCGAGGGGGACTTAAACAATTAAACGCTGTCTGACTTACTAGACCTTAGTTTTAAACGGTACTCCTCTTGGGGAGTTTTCTCTATCATGGGAAGTTTTGAGTCAATGTCCGGGAGGGGGCAGTCTTTATTCAGAGTATCTGGGCACAGTCCATGAATCTTCTTTATGTGGCTGGAATGCAGCCACCCCTTTCTTCCTTCCAGCTTCACAGCGGTCCTCGTCGTCATCAGCACCAACTTAGGCTGTTTCCATCTGGGCTCCAGCGGACTTTTCCTGTCGAAGTTTCTCACGAGGACATGCTCGCCGGGGACAACGTCATGCAGTTTCACTTGGGTGTTGTCTGGGAAAGCAGCTGCGACCTGTGAACGACAAGATTGTAGTGCAGACATCAAGGAGGCCAAATAATCTGTCAGCATAAAACTGTCAACATCAGTGATTTTCTTCGGCATAGGCGTACCCCACATATTGGGAGGCCGCCCAAAAACTACTTCATATGGTGACAATCCTGTTCTGGAGTGAGCTACCATACGCATATAGAAGAGTGCAACTGGCAGTGATACGATCCAATCTACACCTTTTTCTGCACATATTTTGGCTAACTGTGTTTTCAGGGTCTGGTTGTGTCTTTCGACCAAACCAGCTGCTTCGGGATGTCGTACACAGTGGAACTTCCACTGGTAACCTAACAGGAGCGATACCTGTTTCATGAGCTCGGACGAGAATGGCTGTCCATTATCTGAGTACACGACACGGGGCAAGCCGTATCGCGGGAAAAATTCACGAACCAGCTGCTTGGCAGTGGTCGGGGCAGTGTAATCTGGGACTGGATATGCTTCTGTCCATCTGGAGAGGGCACATACAACTACAAGGACATATTTAAATCCTCTACATCGGTCCATCTGGATATAATCCATCTGTAGGACTTCAAAAGGATGATCGGGAGGGTGTAAACCACCTTGTTCCACGGGAACACCTTTGCCTGGATTGAACTGACAACAGATCATGCAGGTACGCACTTTCTGTTTTGCTGCTGCTCGTAAATGTTTGTTGAACCATAGATTCTGGATGCTGTCTAACATAGCTTTTTCTCCTAAGTGTGCTGGACTATGTGCAGTGTTAATGATAACTTGAACCATAGAGTCGGGGAGGAACCATGTGGCTCTTCCCTTCGTCATCCATCCCTGATCTGTTTGGATCCCTCCTTGTTCAGTCCATTTCTTGATTTCGTCTGGTGTGGCATGTGTCTGTATATCGAGTACTTCCAGTATGGGATCCTTCACTGTCATACAATGTGTCTGTGTTGGTGCTATGGTCTTTGTCAGGTTTGTCTGAGTCTGAGCTGTAAGTTTAGCTGTTTGATCTGCCAGGTCGTTACCCTGTGAAATAGTATCAGTAACTTTCGTATGTGCTTTGCACTTCATGATAGCAATGGATGCAGGTAAGTGTATTGCTTCTAACAGAGCTTGAATAAGGGGACCATGCTTGATCTTGGTACCGTGAGAAGTTAAAAAACCTCTTTCTTCCCAAAGGACACCGAAGTCGTGAACGACTCCGAATGCATACTGTGAATCTGTGTATATGTTTACTTTCTTGTTCTTGGCTAGTATACAGGCTTGGGTCAGAGCGATGAGCTCTGCTGCTTGGGCAGACAGTGTGTCAATGCGATGTGTTTCTAAGACTTCAGTTTCAGTGGTCACTGCATAGGCGGCCACTAACTCTCCTGTGCTTGCTCTCATACATGAACCATTCAAGTAAAGTGTCAGGTCTGGATCGGGTAATGCAATGTCTGTCAAGTCTTGTCTGGGCTTCGTTACAGTATTGATGACTTCTACGCAGTCATGTGGTGTCGGGTCAATCATACTTGAGGGTAACAATGTGGCAGGATTTAGAATGCTGCAGCGTCTGATTTCTATGTGTGGCTGAAACAATGTCAATTCATATCCAGTCAGTCTTGCTATGGTCAGATGTTGAGTCTGGGTTCTGTTCAAAAGAACTTCCACAGAGTGTGGAACTTGTACTGTCAGGGGATGTCCTAACACTATTGAATCGCTTTGTCTGATCGCTAGAGCTGTTGCTGCAACTGATTTGAGGCACACAGGAAGAGCCTGGGCCACTGGATCTAATGTACTCGAAAAATAAGCACAAGGCTTGTGGTGTCCTGCTTGATCTTGTGTGAGAACAGACAATGCTGTGCCATCGCGTTCTGTAACAAAAAGTGTAAAAGGCTTGCTGTAACATGGTGTCGCTAAAACAGGTGCTTGACATAAGGCTTTCTTTAACTCGTCAAAAGCTTGTGTGTGTTCCTGAGTCCAAGGGAGGACAGTCGAAGTCGCTGCCTCCTGTGTTGTCAACTGTATGAGTGGTTAGGCTAGATATGCATACTGAGGAATCCATTGTCTGCAGTAAGAAGTGAGGCCAATAAAGGCCCGTACCTCCTTTTGTGTCTTGGGTTGTGGCAGATGTGCGATTAACTGTATACGTTCTGGTGTCAGTTGTCTCCCCCATTTGGACAGCAAGTGCCCAAGGTATACCACTTGCTGGGCACAGAATTGCAGCTTTGAAGGGGACACTTTATGCCCCTTTTCGGCCAAGAAACATAGGACAATCAATGACGCGTGCTCGCAGTCACGTTCGGTCCGTGCAGTTATCAACAAGTCATCTACATATTGGAGCAGAGCAGTGTCAGCAGGCATGTGAATACTGTCTAGTTGTCTTTTCAGGGCTTGACTGTAAATACTGGGACTTTCCGTGAACCCTTGAGGTGCACGTGCAAATTTAAAACTTCGGCCATTTAATGAGAATCCGAACAAAAATTGGCTTTCCGGGTGTATGGGGACACTAAAGAAGGCGTTCTTAAGATCAATTACAGTAAAGAACGCAGATTCGGAATCAATGGCAGTCAACAAAGAAGATATGTCTGGCACTACTGGATACTGGGGAACGATGCATTTATTTAGCTCGCGAAGATCGATCACCAGTCGGTGCATTTGGGTCAGTTCGTTTAAGAATCGGAATGATTGGAGAATTACATACATTAGAGTCAGTTTCTATAACTACTCCTTGGGCAATCAATTCGTCAATAATTTTCAATAAGGCCACTACAGCCTCGGGGGCAATTTGTATTGTCGGATTCGGGGCAGTACAACACCTTGCTTGAGAGTGACACAATAAGGTGTAATGTGCATACAACCTACATCAGTTGGACCTTTTGCCCATAAATGTGCTGGTACATTTTTCAATCTTGGATCAAAATCTCGTAACACATAGTGACCCTTGAAGTCACGTAAGAACAATCTCACTCCTTCCGGAGAACAACATATCACAGCTCCTAAAGCTTTCAACGTTTTAATACCAAGCAGATTTTCAGGACATGTTTTCGTAAGTAACAGGTCAGTAGTTCATGATAATGGACCAACTTCTAGGGAAACTGGCTTTGATACTTCATTAACAATAGGCTTTCCTGAAAAACCCAGGGAAACATTCTGTGAGCCTGAGAGGGGTGCCCCTGGAACTTCGTCATGACTGATGGTCGTTCTACTTTCCCCTGTGTCAATCAAAAATTTTCTGTCTTTCCCTAATATCTGACTATGTACATAGGGACCATCTTGATCTACAGGAACCTCAATAAGAGGCAAGCCAACCTCCCTCTCTAGGCTGTTTCATGTGTACTGCTGGTAATCGGGGTAATCTGACTGTGCATACTGGTACATTTGTTGCGTGACATGTTGAGTGGCAGCAATAGGCTGTGGTTGAGGTTGGGGTTGGGGTTGAGCTACTGTCTGTTGTGCTTGCTGTGGCTGCTGTTGTGTATTCTGTGGGACATGCTGTGGAACGTGTTCCTGTCTAGGAGGACGCGGCCTTTCTTTCGTCCTACCGGTAGCAATATTGTGTTTCAAAACCAAACATTCACTAATATAGTGACCTGGCTGTTTGCAGTAATTGCAATTCCCTTTAACGGGAGCTGCAGACTGACCTGGAGGAGCTGTACCCTTTCTTTGACCGTCTGCTGGAACAGTCTGGGCTACTAGTACTTTCATTTTCGTGTCTTTCATACGTCTCTGTTCATGATCATGTTCCTCTCTAATTCGGTTTTGGTGGTACTGTAACATTTGTAACATTTGGGAAGGTGTATTTGCTTGCCATGTGCTTTCGAATTTCAGGACTCTATTCTTGACTTGGGGTAAGGAATTCTCAACTAATTTGGTCACAAAAAGATGTGGATAAGATTCACTACTTGTTTTCAGGCCACTATTAATAACAAAACATTTCTCAAATCTGGAATAAAAATCACTAGTGTCTTCGTCCTGTTTCTGTTTGCAGGCTGAGATTGCATCCCAGTCTTCCTTTTTAGTGGTCAATAACCTCGGCAAAACCTGTACTAATAATCCTGGTAATGCTTTAGTTTTGTCCCCAAGACCTAAACCTGGAGTACGTGTGTTTTCCTCGTTTTCTAATTCAGTCCAATTAATCTTTTTATCTCCCACCTCCCATTCTTTTTCTTTGAGTTTCTCGTAAATACCTGCAGGCAACAGTACTTTTAACATTTTCATAATATCGGGATATGTGTAATCTCCCATGAGTAACATGTCTTTTAATTCACGGTGAAACCCTGCTGGATCTTTATCATGACAAGGCACTATTTTCTTCTTTTCCAATAATTCCATTTTACTTAAGGGCGTGTATACAAATACGCGTTGAAGCGTACCCCCTGGAGCCTGGACGGGATGAACTTCTCGTAAAGGATTCTGTCTGTCTATGTGAAAAGGATGGTTTACTGGGGGTGGAACTGAAACAAAATGTGGAGTCAAAAATGCTCTGTATTTATGACGTTGTTCAAGAATCACATTAATCAAATCGGTACCTAGGCCTCTCCATCTATTCAGGAGTAATTCATCTAATATGTTGTATAGGGGACCTGGATCAGAATGCTGACTCTCATATAGCATAATGATATGCTGGATCATGTACATACCAGCTAAACGTTGTTCAGTTGGAGTAAGACTCAAAAATGTTTGCGCTACTGAATCATCTTTATATACGCTGTTATTATCAGCCCACTGTACTGCGGACCGTGCTAGTTCTTGTTCACGCATTGTACTAAGTTCGTTGTAACCTATTCTATCTTTCAGGATTTTATCAGTGGCTTGGAATAAATGTTCAAGAGAACATTTTTCTGGTATGGGAGTAAGAAAACGTCTTTTATTTTCTAGGCGTATAGGTCTATCGAAAGGTCTATCAGAAGAATACTGTTTAGGGAGTTTCACTCTACCTACGTATGCCATCGTCTTGGGGGGATCTGGCTCATCTAACTCTTGATCCTCATTCTCTTCTTCCTCGGTTTCACTCTCTTTCTCGTCTCCCCTAGCTTCTTTCTCTTTTTCGTGCATTATCACTATGTCTCTGCGAATCTTTCTGTACATGGCATCTATGCAATTTTGTTTATCATGTTTACAATCTGCAATATTATTACTCCATTTCATCAATGCGTCCATCTCTTCTTTGACAGCACCTGGCCGATCTCGTTCCCTTATCAAACAATTAATCAAAAACCGTAAGATCATACTCTGTGTCTCAACCTTCTGGTATGCCATGGCCTCGCGAATACTTCCTGGTCCCTCCCCTATTCTAATGAAATGATATATTTTATCTAGATGGTTAGTCATTTCTGGTAAAAGCATCAAATATCCTGGAACACGTCGTAGACGTAACGAGACTAACATCATGTCTCCTTCCTTGCCAGGTACTGGGTCATATCTACAATCTGTTAGATACTGTTTAAGGTTTTCGTATGCAGTCGCTTTCGGCGTACGTTGCATTGCGAATTCTCTGGCTGTCATTCGTCTAATTGGAGGTGGGGTGCGAAGGTGGCCTACAGCACCTCCTGAAGCGGAAGCGTGGGCACGGCCTGACTGGGCAGTAGCTGCAGATGACGTCATAGCGGGTATAGGTGTCAATTGTAACGGATGTGCACTCTGTGCCACATCTGTCGCGAAAGGATTAAGGGGACCAATAGTAGGTGGGACAGTTACAGAAGCAGTAGCAATAGGGGAAGTAACCGATGCGGGAAGCGTGACTTGGGAACGTGGAGGGGTCGTGGCTTGAACAGTAGGTTGAACAGTCGGAGAAGGCTGCTGTGCATTGTTAACGGGTGGTACGGGTATATTAGTATATGCTGGAGCTACATCGTCTAAATAGCTAGAAAGGAAAATGTCTGCTGCGGTTTGTTTGTGACAGAGCTTAGTCGGAACCAATGGTGGTGGCAAGTTACGTGGTACTTCCGGGGTCGCCTTGGGCAGGCCCTCGGCTAGAACTGGATACAGTCCTGTAATAAGGGCATTTCTCTGTCTGTCTTGTTGTTCTATTCTGACTCGTTCTCCTTCTTCTAGTAACTCTTTTTCTCTAGCTTTTTCGGATTCTTCTCTACTTCTCTCTGCTTTCCTGATTTCTTTTTCATTTCGTCTATGCGCTTCTTTACGCCATAATTCTATGGCATCTTTCTGGGATTTTCTGGCTTTCTTTTTCCACAATGCTTCTTCTACTCTCATGATGCAATCAGCATCCCATGTCCCTGAGACAGGCCATCTATACTTTTCTTCCAGACCCTTAGTGTAATCAACCCACAAATCTAGGTACAGTATGGCATCTAAGCCATGCTTATTATACATAAAATGTCCAGGAGTGTCCCTAGGCGGGACGGGAACTGCTTCTTCGAGTATCCCTTTCCTAGTTCCTATCTGACGTAACTTTGAGAACAGCGGCATAATGAGACGGATTCGAGCGTGAACACAATAAACACAGTAATGGATTGCAAACAATCATTCATACCACGACATGAAACACATTAAAACATTTTCGAACAGTTACATGAAAACACAATACTGGATTATTCTCGAAACTCTATATACTAGATGCGCTGGATTTCTAGATGCACTGCTAAAACAGTACAGACCGGTCCCATAAAGAGACACGTGTTGTCGTATTTACCTAAATAAACACGTCCGGACCAGGTCTGTGTACCCAGACCTGTCTTGACCGGGCACAAATTAATGAACCCGTCTAGATGCGTTCCCAATAACGGTACTCACCGGGAAGCAGAAACTGAAGGCCTCGGAAACTGGACTGGACTGCGTCAGGTGACGATTCTCCTACGCATGCGCTTCGGAACAGGTGGGTCTCTGGACACCTCGGACTTTGCTCTCTCGACTAGGGGCTCTGGTCGGGATCCTCCGCATTCCTCACCGCCTCGTCTGGATGCTGGGCCGCAGTCACCGTCTCCTCCGTAGGCCCGAGGGAGAATAGCAGGAAAACCCGCGGAAGTGCACTAGTTCCGTCGCAGCCGCAGAAGGGGTCAAGGCCTGTGGGTCATCACCGGCGAGTGGGGTCCCTGTTCGGGCACCAAATTATGTGGTAAATAATTTTACCGAATCATTTTTGCCATATAATTATCAATACGAGACAGCTCATTCAAATGAGAGGCAGAGTCCGTGGGATCTGAGTCATACGGGCTTTAATGGACAATCCTCGAGGATGGGACATCATGTTCCATCACCACTAAGGTTCAGGAAGGGACATTCAACTTTTTATTAACAGTACACATTATATATAGTAAAACGGTACAATTGGAGCCAAAACAGTAGGCGTAACAGGTGAAAAGAGAGAGATAAGAACACATGTACGTAACAGGAGGCGCGTAAGAAGGCGCACACATGAGCGTGCACTTGATATGTCAGAGAAACGTAACATGAAACGTCACAAGTGGGTGGATGCTTAGTGAAAGTTTACAGAGTCGGCAGAAACTTCTAACCTATATGCGCGCGCAACTGAGCATGACGTGTAACTGGGGAGAACTGGGGGCTTTGACTTTTGCACGAGTAGAGGAGACTAATGTCTGGGGTGTCAGAACGACCTGCACCTATAGCATATCTGGTATCTCATGTTTGGAGGATGTAGAGTCTGAAGTAAAAGGTCTCTCGGGCAGAGGCCGTTCATCACTGAATGCTAGTGCGTGCAAAGGGATCTTCATGTAGAGTGCGGGGGCCATAGGCCTACCATGGTAACGGGAGCAGTAAATTACTTGCATGGAGACAGGAAGGCAGGGCCCTTTGCTCTGCAGCCGGGAATATGTTTACCTATTTCACTAGACTGGAATGTGTTTTCGCGGAGGCTGATCAGATAACTGTAGGCAAAATAACGTTTTGGCAGGCAAACAGGCCGAGCCGGGCACCGCTCGTCTGTGCAGGATGTAAGGTAGAGGTCAGGGATGCATACAGTTTTCAGAGACAGGAGAGATGAGGCTCGGGGCCTCGTTTAAGGGCCAAGCTCGACTGGGCCAGGAAACATGGAAAAAACGTGAGCTGAAATCCAAAAGTGCACCATGTAAAGACGTTGGCACCATAGGTTTAGAAACCTAATTAACTGGATATTCATGCATGACTGGATAGCTAACATGTTAAGGATCAACGCAAATCCATATGCGTCTTTCTAGCATGAACAGAACAGAAGTTACACGACATACAAGGAACATGGGTACATGGATAGGGTGCGAGTTGGGGACACATTGGCTACCTGAATTTTCTATTACCTCAGGGTACAGGGTGTATTTATAGGGTTAAGATGGGTTGGTGTTGGGGTATTTTAACGAGTAAGGGTGGGTTATGATTATAGGGTGCAGGGGTATTTAAAGGGAGCAGGGTGGGATTAGCACAAGATATGAGACATGGCATGAAGGGCGGAAAATACCAAACGCCCCCAGCATTTGTCACGCCTACAGCACTCGCCCAAAGCATAATGCAGACACGCCCACAAGGGAATACTTTTCTGGCACTGTTCTTTTACCTTTTAAATGTATATGGTGGGCATCTGCATAGCCTATGTCCTTCTGCTGCAACTGCCCTTTCCAATGCTGTATTGGGTGTTGTGATTGGTGCTGTGGTTCCGGAGATTACCCGCCTCAAAGGTTTGGGCTCTCTCTTTATTATATTAGTACTAGCAGCCCGCCCCAGCGTTGCCCGGGGCAGAAGGGGGTTGGGGGCAGCATTTCATGCTTGCGTGCACCTTACCTCAGCGCTTGGTCCCAGTCGCACAAACCCAGGCCCCCGCTCCAGTACGCCTCATTTCACCGCCCCCCACTACTCTCACTTAAATGTCTGCACCAAATGTGAAAGCTGTTTTAAAACCTATCATTTATTTTGCTATCCCGCTCTAGTCCGCCTCACTTCACCGCCCGCCACTACAGCAAGTCAGTCTACACGCCCGCTGCAGTCTGCTATCCCGCTCCATTCCGCCTCACTTACTGCTCCTCCCCGCGTACTTCACTGCTCCTCCCCGCGTTTCACATACCTCATGGCGCTGCAGTCTTGCTACGTTCTCCGCTCCTCCATGCGCTGTTGTCCTCCATTCCGCTCCAGTCCGCCTTACTTCGCCGCTCTTCCCCGCGGTTCACGTACCTTATTCCTTCCAGTCTGGCTAAGTTTTCCGCTTCTCCCCGCGCTGTTGTCCGCTCCTCCTCTCGTTCCTGTCCTCCGATGAGGTCAGCACGCACGTTGGGACTACTTTTTTTATTGTTTATTTTTTAAATAACGTTTATTTTTTTTATAGCCTATGTCCATCTGCTGGACCCCCCCCCCTTTCCAACGCTGTATTGGGTGTTGCGATTGGTGGTGTTCTTTTCGAGTTTACCTGGCTCAAAGGACACAGTTCTCTCTTTATAATAATAGTATAGATGGATTAATTTCAACAGCATAAGCACATACACATTCCATTTGCTATTTCAAATAACCACATACTGATTAATTACAATATCTAGGGGGAGAAAAGCAATAATTACAATATTTCGCTCTCCACCACGCTGCATTTCAAGTTTCACCGAAGGGGATATACACAGGTTTCATCAATAGACATTCCACTTGCCCCATTTCCTTGGACATCCTCGTGTTTTAAATTCTTCCGTTACTGCAATCATACACTTGTCTAACTCTTTCACCCACATTTGGGTAGAAGATGCATCTGCCTTACCCCACCCCACCCCTTGCTATTTGCTACTTAACCAGAGTATAGCCTGGTGTTGTCAGTTGTTGCTCCACCTCCATGAGGTTAGTCGGTGCCCAAATGTTGAGTAGGCCTAGTCTTGGTGTAAGGATTAGTTATTTTCCCAGAGCATTCTGGATATGAGTCGTGGCCCCTTCCCATATTCGCTGTAGCTTAGGGCATTCCCAAATAGTGTGCTAGAAGGTAGCGGTTTGCTGGCATCTCCTAAGGCAAACTGCATCTGACCTAGCGCCAATCTTCACCAAGGTGACCCTGTTAAGTATGATCCATGTAGAATTCTGAGTTGTATCAGTATAAAGCGGAGGGTGATAGCCGCTTCCCCAGGGGACATTAGTGCGGATTGCCAGTCTTCATCGCCCATGGGTCCTAGGTCTCCCTGCCACTGCTCTATAAGTTTGTGGAACATGTCAGGTAGGTTGTTGCATTGTTTCTTGTAGGTCAGCAATATGGCTTTTGAGTGTAGCGGTCCATCAAGCAATCGATCTTCTAGCGGTGACGACTCCGGTATGTCTGTGAGAACGGGGAAAGCTGTGGTGAGGGCGTGTCTAATTTGCAGGTACCTGAACATTTCCCCTTGGGCCATTTCGTATTGTCCTCGAAGCTCTTCAAACCTTTAGGTTCTAACCTTTTTTAATCAAATCCCTGACCACGGAATGCCCAATAGTATCCCATTTGTCATAGCCGGGTTGGAGCTGTCCCGAAAGCTGCTTTTCATTGGCCCCTGGATATGTGGATCCACACGGCGCCGAGCTGCGCAATGGATCTGTGGATCCTCGTGCGTGTAATTCTAAAAGTTTTTGAGCAATTGACTGACCCCCTCTATCACACCCGTGGGGACAGGGTACCTCTACTGTGACCCATTCCATCAGTTTTCACTTTTATTTTCATGCCCCGGACCATGTCCAGATATATAAAAAGGTGGCTGCAACTTTCCTCTCATGTTGCAGCCAGCCAATCACAGCATTGCTAGTGCTGCATGGAGCTTTGGAGGACCCGCGTCCCTAGATATCTAGATACCTTTTTCTTAATGGACTCCAAAACTACTGAATAGAGTAACACCAAATTAAAACAAGCA
This sequence comes from Lissotriton vulgaris, assembly GCF_964263255.1. Taxonomy (NCBI): domain Eukaryota; kingdom Metazoa; phylum Chordata; class Amphibia; order Caudata; family Salamandridae; genus Lissotriton; species Lissotriton vulgaris. The sequence continues at coordinate 99,701 of NW_028247112.1, read as the reverse complement.
TTGGCATAACTAATAGGCCTCGCCTTTGGGACCTTAAGTGGACTACTGGTAATATTTGCAAAAAAAGACACTAGAGCAGCAGAGACCTACCTATCTAGGTAAAGAAAAGACAATCCAAGCATACCTTAATACACACAGAAATTACATGACCTAATACCTGAGTGCAAGGAAGGATTTGAACCCCTGTCCACTGTTTGAAGGCTGAAACACAGCAGCAACATGCTGGGTGACCCCCAGCACAGGAGGTGGGGTGGGGGAGGCGAGGGGGTGTAGAGAGCCTGAGGGGAAAGTGAAAAGGTGTGGGGCAAAAACCAGAGCGCAAAATGGCAAACTAAGGGTGAGAGAATTAATTGGTTAAAGAGAAAAAACAAAACGGGGGACGGAAGAGAGGAGGACGTAATTAACTGGGATAATTAAGTTCTGATTTTACAGCCATTTTTCTCCTCATTCAATTATCTCCATAAATATTGTGTGTACATATTTATGCATTTTCAGACGTCTCTGGGGCTCTCTTCGCCTTATGTCTCAGTTGGGATAGAGCATGTCGAAGAGTGCAGCTGAACACCAGCTGATCCCACAGCAACAGCGCCGCCAACAGGCCGACCAGTGCCAGCTGGCGAGGAGCCTCCAACCGGCCTCATTCACATTAGGGACAAGGCCCCACACGGGTGCACACCCTTGCAAGGTCCCAATGTTCTTGTTAATTCTGTACTGGAAGCCCCGGCTAAGTTTTCAGTTTCTCTGTAGTTCACTTGGGGGGGGTCCCCTGTTCAATCCTGGGGAGTCACCTGCTGGTATCCCCCTCAAAGTTAACGAGGACGTCTTAATGAGGCCCTTATTTTGGCAGAATGCAAGATTGGTCCGTTATAAAAACCTTGTAAAGTTGATATCAGATTTAAACTACTTCAGTTTCATGTGGTGGGAAGTTAAACAAAGTGAGAAAGCACACCCCGCTTTTCTTTGTGTACATTGGAGACGAACATCACTGCCTATCCCTGGATATTTTAGCAGAGAAAACATGCTATTAGCAACGCTTTTCTCCATTGTGCTAAAATATCCAGCGATAGCGGCAAAATGCGCGAATATCGCTGGAAATCCAGCGATATTCACGCATTAACGCCAATGGGGACTTAACCTGACAATCCACCTCCCATTGGATAAACAGGTAAGTCGTTTATTAGGCTATCGCCTAAAAGCTGTGGCTAACTGCTGTTAGCGACAGCTTGCTAATAGGGCGATAAAAATATTGCTGCTTTAGCGGCAAAAAGTGCTGCTAAAGCTGCGATATTGCCCTTGCTAATATGCCCCAGAGTGAGACTGGCGTATACTGGTTTTTTGATCCATTCGTAAAACACGGTTTAGAAATGTTTGCATTGCATGAGTTTTGTACTTTAAAAGTGTGTTTGATACAGTCTTTGCTGAGACAGCATAACCATTGATCGGTGTGTCTATTCACTACTTCTTGAAATGGTTTCGTTGTAATAAAGTACAGGCAAACTCTTGATTCAGTTCCTGCCTCACAGGTGCATTCCCTCGTTTTAGACTGGGCACCCCGGTTCAAGTTAACGTGCCCCCTCCAACACAACCTACGGCAGAGCTTTCTAAACTCTGTCACCTGCAAATGGTGGGTGTGTCTCAGAATGACATCGGTGCTGCCCAGTTCGTACGCCAGATGTATGTGTAGACAGGAGAGGGAGACCTTTAGACGAGCACCAGCAGGACGCGGCCCACTTAAAGCTCTCTGTAAGAGTGATGCACCTCCTTCAGCACCGGGGGCAGCACATTGGGAGGGAGTGGCAACACCAGCGCCTGTGAGAACTGTAGTGGCTGCACAGCTCCTTAGGCACCTGTGCGGATAATGCAGCTTGCGCTCTGCTCCACTCGGGTGAGAGTTAATAAACACACCTCATCTCAGGTGTGTGACTGTTGACACAGACCACCCTTCCCCTCTGACAGGACACTGACCTCCCGCGCCCTGTGGTACCCCAACCCAGCATTCCGGCGCCCTGGGCATGCGCTGCCACATCCTGTCCTTACGCCTTAGACTGCCCTGTTAATTATTTGAACTTATTCTGGTTTATTTACATCCGTCCCAGAAATGTGGCTGCAGGTGTGTGCTGTGTGCAATAATGGAGCTGCACATGGTCCGCTTCTTGCTCCCTCTGCAGCTGCTCCTCAAACTCTGTCCTTCTCGGTCCCCAGCAAATGCCCTTATCTGTCCCCAACTGTAGTGCACTCTTTCTGCTGCAGTCAGCCCTTTTACACTGTCATTTAAGTTTCAACCAGTCCTGGTACAGACTGTTACTTCTAGTGCACTCTGTCCTCATGTGCGGTCAGCCCTTGTACACTCCTTTAAACTGCAGACATATGTATATAACTGCAGCTAAAAAGACAGTGTACAAGGACTGACAGCAGATAAGGCAGACATATACATATGTCTTTATTTGCTGTCCTCCCTTGTACACAGTCTTTTTAGCTGCAGCCTGTCCTGATGCCCTCTTTTTATCTGCAGTTAGTTCTGGTGCACCCAGTCCTTACAGGTTAGTGTACTGTAGTCACGGTGTGCTCTCCTTATCTGCCCCCAGTCATACTGCTCTTCCTCCTTCTGTGGTGTTTCCTTGTGTGCTCTGTCCTTATCTGCCATCAGCTCTTGCACACAGTTTGCTTCCTCCTCATCAAATGTCAGACTGTCTTCCCACAATTGCTGCTTGTTTGGAAATTGGGCGTTTACTTTTATTTCCCTGAACGCAAAGTGAGCGTACTTTGTAAAAGATTAAGTGAAGAGTACAAATTATTAACTTCACTGTTACCAATGTCGCCGCAGGATTGGGGTTTCTGTGATGGGAAACAAAAATAAACGCAGCATTTTGCTGGCATACTCTACCAAATGTTAAATGTAAACGGTCAAGTTGAAAGTGTCACAAAAATAAATGACTGTTTTAGTGTTCTTTGATTGTCACACTTGGTTGGCGTCAGTGATGCCAAAGTAGGCATGGTTTATTATAGTGTGCATTAGTCTGTAAAAATGACACTTGGTGATGTTGTGACCTCACAGTTGATGGGTTCCACGTCTTCACAGTTGTCTCGGTCCCATTATTAATAGCATGACGGTTCATTGTGTCTGTCTTCATAGTTGGTTTTGTCCTGTAATTCACCACAATACACTTGGTGGGGTGTCGTGTCTTCACAATGGTCTCAGTTCATATCTTCACAGTTTACATAATCTCGACTTAGTGCATAACACTTTTTATAAACCTTGTTTTACCAATTTCTGAGCAAAATTACCATTTTTGGTTCTTAACATAGCACCCCAAATTTTACCATGTTCAACACCTTGTACAGTGCAACGTAAGATTTTACCTCAAAGTGCTGAAAGGAAAAACACATGACTCATCTTATTTTCTGTTGGCTTTTGGCACGCTGAGGAGTGCGGTCCCACCTGAGTTCAATGCACAGAGACCGGCTGAATTGCATGATTGTTTTACCATTCACAATTCTGCCTTCCTGAACAGATTTTTGTATACCTCATATTCAGCAAGGTAGCAGGTGGACTTTGTGCATGGTTGAAAGGGCCGGCAGTGCGTGCACCCGCCCTTTTTGTGCCATAAATCCCTGGGGCATGTGCCAATTTGTGCACGACTATATTCTTGTGTCAGGCACAAACCTAACCTTACACCCAGTTTTGCCAGTCAATGTCTTTGTTAGAACAGATTCACAATTGCTTTATTCACTTTCCTGCTTTCTCAAATTTGAACGAAAAAGCACCATTTGCCCACTTTTTAATAAATTTTCTGGCTATTGCCAGGACACAAACACACCTTCTTAGTCACATTTCAAATGAGATCTGAAAGCCTATGTATGCATTGTGATATCACACAAGTAGGAGAAAGCACTATAAGGTGAAGGACACTGGACAAGCGATTCACATGACCACAGCTGCCCACCGATATGGTTCCTTTTCTGAAAGGCTCATTAAGAAACAACTACAGCCTGTGCACTGGCTGTATACTCGCCCCATGCTACCAGAACGAGACACCTGTGGGAAGTACCACTGTTAATGCGGCTGTGCCACAATCACATTTCTGAAATCAAGCGCTAGACAGGCTCTTCACAGGCATCGTCGAAATAGGGGGCTTGGGCCACAAGGCACTGGCTCAGAGAAGCTGCAAGACACCTCCAGCCCTGCATACATTACGGTCAGGAGCCTACTGGGAACTGCTGCTAGCGATGATGCCATGTGCACCCCTGAACAGCTTCAAAGCCATCTTCAAGATGCACCACAAACCAGTGCCCGTCCAATCTGTAGAAAATCCCTAGACACGGCTGTCAAGAAATTCTTCAATTTCACAGCTCCATGCATGCAAATATTCCCAGAGCAGATTCAACCAGTAACCAGACCATGGGCAGAGCACGCACATCAAAGTGCTCTTGTAATGACAAAGCATTGGCCACAGCTCTCACTTAGTGGCCTTGTTCCAAAGGGTTTCTTAGTGCCAATATCAGCAACAGAGCCCACCCACAACACACTCATCACAAAGAACACGCAAGACATTGTTTGAAGAAAGCATTTCTGCAGGTTTATTTGCATTAGAAATATGCAAACATGATGGATCAACATACAGGCGAGCCAAGAGCAAGCAGCAGACACTCCTAAGCTGCCCGGCCCACCTTAAGAGTCAAATTTCACTATGGCCTACCCATCGGTGCTCACCAATTTTTTTGGGGGGGGGGGGGGGGGGTTAAATCCCTCACATCATGTTGCTCAGGTTTACAACCCCCTGAAAGACCAATAGGGCGCCATCGTTCCTCCGGAGCCCTCCCCTAAGGACTTCCTGGGGTTTGGCATTTGCACCCTTGTTGTTCTCCTCCTGAAGAAGCCCCACACTTGTTGCATGTGTGTGCAAATTTACACGACTTGCCCCAAGAGCAGGCTCCAGCGTTGAACAGCCTACAAATCCCAGAGTATGTGCGTTTGAAACCTCCCCTCTGGCTCCCTCCCTCCTGTGCGCCTCGAAAGGGATGTCTTCGTACTGAGTAACCTCCTGGAAATTGGTCTTCGTATTCCCTGTCCGGCGGAATGTGCCGCCCCATATACTTCAGCCATAAATTCACCTCATACTGGTCCCATCTCATCTGGGGGAATATGGCCATCATTCGTCTAAACTCCTGATCGTATTTATACCAACCAATGCCTCCCCATTTGCGAGCCACCTTCCGTATATCCTGGGAGTATTCGAATAAACCTAGGCTCAATTCAGGGTTTTTTTCCGCTATTACTGCAGACATTATGTTAAAAGCATGAAGCCAGTTTTCGATGGTCTTCTCTGGCCAGACTTCATGTTGGACCCTTTTCTGCCCCTCCTTCCCGCCCATCGTCCTCGTGTCCAAACCATCCGACCCATGCATCAGAAGTGTGAAGATGTTAATGAACTCCCGTCGCCATATCCCTTCCTTGGCTGCCTGGGGGATCTGCGATGCAAGGGAAAAAGCAGCAGACATTTTGGGGGCAACAGTAATGGGAGGTGGGGGGACTGGTGCAGACGGCAATACCACCTGGGGGTCAGCACTGTCCATCCTGGCCCCTGACCCCAGCCATGAGGATGGGGGGCTTGTCGTTGATGGGGTAACTTCCCGAGGGGTCGGTTGTGCTATGCCTCTAGGTGCCAGTGGTTCAGTGGGAAAGTCTTTGTTGGTGGGTATGCGTGGCCATTTCGGCCTAGAAGGACCAGAGTCTGTGTCAGTCTGCTGCTCGGGGACAGGACCGTCGACGACAACCCCCGAATCTTCCTGCTCGTGTAAGTTCAAGAGTCCCTTAACCCACACCATCCCCTTGGTCTTGGCAAGCTGCATGAAAGCAGCCCGTAGAGCATCCTGTGACGTGTCTGGGAGTGAATCCTCCACCGGGGACATCTGGGAAAATAGGGAGGGGGAACCCTGGCTATCCATGCCACTCTTTGGGACGAAGGACACCACCCGAGCAATCTGAGGGAGAAAAAACTGCATGTAAGACAAAACCCACACTTTCACGGCTGATGCAGACTGGCCCAAAGTGCGACCCACGTCTCCACCACGCTCTCACGCCCCGCTTCCCTGTACTTACTTATTCCGTGTATTGACTTTGTTGTAACCCGATGCTGGTGTTCGCCCTACTGAAAGGTCAACGATTAATCTGAATGCGAAGATGAAAAGCACACATTAGCCACTTAATCCCCGCTCTTGTGCAGCCACTCTACATTGGTCTAACAGGGTTGTTAACGCCCTGCTCGTTCTCTCCTGCCACACCACTCCGCCCTCCCCGTACGGTGTTCTGGGGTAGTCGCTTGCTCTCACTACCCCCGCCTTGCGCGCCTGCATACGCATACCTGGGGAAACCCCTGTGATTTACCTTTCCTGTGAGATGGCCGCTTTATCCTGGGTCACTCCTCTTGGATGTGCTGCTCCTGTAATAAATTATTTGATTACTAAATTCCCTCAAGTCCCTTTGCCTGACCCATATTGCCCTCCCTACGCCGCTGTTAGCGTTGCAGGGTGTTTCCACAACGCTCAACTTATACCTGCTGTGGCAACCTTGATCAGTGCAGGACCGCAAACGCTAGTTGGTGAAATAAAGATAACAGTTAATGCTCAACTCCCCCTCCCGTGCGCAAGGTGCTGGAGGTATCCTGCACCCGCCTGCAGCTACCACGCAGGGAGGGCCTTGTCCTCTACACCCCTCCCAGGCCTAACTGTTTACTGGGGAAGCAGCCACGAGACATCACCCGGCGGACAGGCAGTCCCTGGTGATGAGTTTTTGCTTTATCTCCCTAGTCCCAAAACCTTGAACTGGCCATTCAGACCCCACGCCAAGAATGGAGAACGTCCTGGTCCAAAGCTCTGCCAGACAGACCACCCTCAGACCCACACTATACCTACAGCGAGCCCCCCGTGATCTATCCATGTTCACATACACGTCCTGGTCCAAAGCTCTGCCAGACAGACCTCCCTCAGACCCACACTATACCTGCAGCGAGCCCCCCCATGATCTATGCATGCTCACATACACGTCCTGGTCCAAAGCCCTGCCAGACCACCCTCAGACCCACACTACACCTACAGCGCAGCCCCCCATGATCTATCCATGTTCACATACACGTCCTGGTCCAAAGCCCTGCCAGACCTCCCTCAGACCCACACTACCTACAGCAAGGCCCCCCCATGATCTATGCATGCTCACATACACGTCCTGGTCCAAAGCCCTGCCAGACCACCCTCAGACCCACACTACACCTACAGCGCAGCCCCCCATGATCTATCCATGTTCACATACACGTCCTGGTTCAAAGCCCTGCCAGACCTCCCTCAGACCCACACTACCTACAGCAAGGCCCCCCCATGATCTATGCATGCTCACATACACGTCCTGCTCCAAAGCTCAGACAGACCACCCTCAGGTCCACACTACCTACAGCGAGCCCCACCCCCCTGATCTATGCATGCTCACATACACGTCCTGCTCCAAAGCCCTGCCAGACAGACCACCCTCAGACCCACACTACCTACAGCGAGGCCCCCCCATGATCTATGCATGCTCACATACACGTCCTGCTCCAAAGCCCTGCCAGACCACCCTCAGACCCACACTACACCTACAGCGAGCCCCCCCCCTGATCTATGCATGCTCACATACACGTCCTGCTCCAAAGCCCTGCCAGACAGACCTCCGTCAGACCCACACTACACCTACAGCAAGGCCCCCCCATGATCTATGCATGCTCACATACACGTCCTGGTTCAAAGCCCTGCCAGACAGACCACCCTCAGACCCACACTACCTACAGCGAGCCCCTCCCCCCCCCCCCCATGATCTATGCATGCTCACATACATGTCCTGGTTCAAAACCCTCCCAGACAGACCTCCCTCAGACCCACACTACCTACAGCGAGCCCCCCCATGATCTATGCATGCTCACATACACGTCCTGGTTCAAAACCCTCCCAGACAGACCACCCTCAGACCCACACTACCTACAGCAAGGCCCCCCATGATCTATGCATGCTCACATACACGTCCTGGTTCAAAGCCCTGCCAGACAGACCACCCTCAGACCCACACTACCTACAGCAAGGCCCCCCCATGATCTATGCATGCTCACATACACGTCCTGGTTCAAAGCCCTCCCAGACAAACTCCCTCAGACCCACACTACCTACAGCGAGCCCCCCCATGATCTATGCATGCTCACATACACGTCGTGGTTCAAAACCCTCCCAGACAGACCACCCTCTGACCCACACTACCTACAGCGAGCCCCCCCCCATGATCTATGCATGCTCACATACACGTCCTGGTTCAAAACCCTCCCAGACAGACCACCCTCAGACCCACACTACCTACAGCGAGCCCCCTATGATCTATGCATGCTCACATACACATCCTGCTCCAAAGCCCCGCCAGACAGACCACCCTCAGACCCACACTACCTACAGCGAGCCCCCCCCCCCATGATCTATGCATGCTCACATACACGTCCTGGTCCAAATCCCTCCCAGACAGACCACCCTCAGACCCACACTACCTACAGCAAGGCCCCCCATGATCTATGCATGCTCACATACACATCCTGGTTCAAAGCCCTGCCAGACAGACCACCCTCAGACCCACACTACCTACAGCGAGGCCCCCCCCATGATCTATGCATGCTCACATACACGTCCTGGTTCAAAACCCTCCCAGACAGACCACCCTCAGACCCACACTACCCACAGCAAGCCCCCCATGATCTATGCATGCTCACATACACGTCCTGGTCCAAATCCCTGCCAGACAGACCTCCCTCAGACCCACACTACACCTACAGCGAGCCCCCCCCCCCCCATGATCGATGCATGCTCATATACACGTCCTGCTCCAAAGCTCTGCCAGACAGACCTCCCTCAGACCCACACTACCTCCAGCAAGGCCCCCCCATGATCGATGCATGCTCACATACACGTCCTGGTTCAAAACCCTCCCAGACAGACCACTCTCAGACCCACACTACCTACAGCAAGGCCCCCCCATGATCGATGCATGCTCACATACACGTCCTGGTTCAAAACCCTCCCAGACAGACCACTCTCAGACCCACACTACCTACAGCGAGCCCCCCCCCATGATCTATGCATGCTCACATACACGTCCTGGTTCAAAGCCCTGCCAGACCACCCTCAGACCCACACTACCTACAGCAAGGCCCCCCATGATCTATGCATGCTCACATACACGTCCTGGTCCAAAGCCCTCCCAGACAGACCTCCCTCAGACCCACACTACCTACAGCGAGCCCCCCATGATCTATGCATGCTCACATACACGTCCTGCTCCAAAGCCCTGCCACAGACCCCCCTCAGACCCACACTACACCTACAGCGAGCCCCCCATGATCTATGCATGCTCACATACACGTCCTGGTCCAAAGCCCTCCCAGACAGACCTCCCTCAGACCCACACTACCTACAGCGAGCCCCCCATGATCTATGCATGCTCACATACACGTCCTGCTCCAAAGCCCTGCCACAGACCCCCCTCAGACCCACACTACACCTACAGCGAGCCCCCCCCCATGATCTATGCATGCTCACATACATGTCCTGTTCCAAAGCCCTGCCAGACAGACCACCCTCAGACCCACACTATACCTAGAGCAAGGCCCCCCCCATGGTCAAAAGCCCTGCCAGACAGACCTCCCTCAGACGCACACTACCTACAGCGAGCCCCCCCCCCATGATCTATGCATGCTCACATACACGTCCTGGCTCAAAGCCCTACCAGACCACCCTCAGACCCACACTACCTACAGCGCAGCCCCCCATGATCTATGCATGCTCACATACACGTCCTGGTCCAAAGCCCTCCCAGACAGACCTCCCTCAGACCCATACTACACCTACAGCGAGCCCCCCATGATCGATGCATGCTCACATACACGTCCTGCTCCAAAGCCCTGCCACAGACCCCCCTCAGACCCACACTACACCTACAGCGAGCCCCCCCCCATGATCTTTGCATGCTCACATACACGTCCTGGCTCAAAGCCCTACCAGACCACCCTCAGACCCACACTACCTACAGCGAGCCCCCCATGATCTATGCATGCTCACATACACGTCCTGCTCCAAAGCCCTGCCACAGACCCCCCTCAGACCCACACTACACCTACAGCGAGCCCCCCCCATGATCTATGCATGCTCACATACATGTCCTGTTCAAAAGCCCTGCCAGACAGACCACCCTCAGACCCACACTATACCTAGAGCAAGGCCCCCCCCCATGGTCAAAAGCCCTGCCAGACAGACCTCCCTCAGACCCACACTACCTACAGCGAGCCCCCCCCCCCCCATGATCTATGAATGCTCACATACACGTCCTGCTCCAAAGCTCTGCCAGACAGACCTCCCTCAGACCCACACTACCTACAGCGAGGCCCCCCCCCCCATGATCTATGAATGCTCACATACACGTCCTGGTCCAAAGCTCTGCCAGACAGACCACCCTCAGACCCACACTACCTACAGCGAGGCCCCCCATGATCTATGCATGCTCACATACACGTCCTGGTTCAAAACCCTCCCAGACAGACCACCCTCAGACCCACACTACCTACAGCGAGGCCCCCCCCCATGATCTATGAATGCTCACATACACGTCATGGTCCAAAGCTCTGCCAGACAGACCACCCTCAGACCCACACTACCTACAGCGAGCCCCCCATGATCTATGCATGCTCACATACACGTCCTGGTTCAAAGCCCTGCCAGACAGACCACCCTCAGACCCACACTACCTACAGCGAGGCCCCCCATGATCTATGCATGCTCACATACACGTCCTGGTGCAAAGCCCTGCCAGACAGACCACCCTCAGACCCACACTACCTACAGCGAGCCCCCTATGATCTATGCATGCTCACATACACATCCTGCTCCAAAGCCCTGCCAGACAGACCACCCTCAGACCCACACTACCTACAGCGAGCCCCCCCCCCCATGATCTATGCATGCTCACATACACGTCCTGGTCCAAATCCCTCCCAGACAGACCACCCTCAGACCCACACTACCTACAGCAAGGCCCCCCATGATCTATGCATGCTCACATACACATCCTGGTTCAAAGCCCTGCCAGACAGACCACCCTCAGACCCACACTACCTACAGCGAGGCCCCCCATGATCTATGCATGCTCACATACACGTCCTGGTTCAAAACCCTCCCAGACAGACCACCCTCAGACCCACACTACCCACAGCAAGCCCCCCATGATCTATGCATGCTCACATACACGTCCTGGTCCAAATCCCTGCCAGACAGACCTCCCTCAGACCCACACTACACCTACAGCGAGCCCCCCCCCCCCCATGATCGATGCATGCTCATATACACGTCCTGCTCCAAAGCTCTGCCAGACAGACCTCCCTCAGACCCACACTACCTCCAGCAAGGCCCCCCCATGATCGATGCATGCTCACATACACGTCCTGGTTCAAAACCCTCCCAGACAGACCACTCTCAGACCCACACTACCTACAGCAAGGCCCCCCCATGATCGATGCATGCTCACATACACGTCCTGGTTCAAAACCCTCCCAGACAGATCACTCAGACCCACACTACCTACAGCGAGCCCCCCCCCCATGATCTATGCATGCTCACATACACGTCCTGGTTCAAAGCCCTGCCAGACCACCCTCAGACCCACACTACCTACAGCAAGGCCCCCCATGATCTATGCATGCTCACATACACGTCCTGGTCCAAAGCCCTCCCAGACAGACCTCCCTCAGACCCACACTACCTACAGCGAGCCCCCCATGATCTATGCATGCTCACATACACGTCCTGCTCCAAAGCCCTGCCACAGACCCCCCTCAGACCCACACTACACCTACAGCGAGCCCCCCATGATCTATGCATGCTCACATACACGTCCTGGTCCAAAGCCCTCCCAGACAGACCTCCCTCAGACCCACACTACCTACAGCGAGCCCCCCATGATCTATGCATGCTCACATACACGTCCTGCTCCAAAGCCCTGCCACAGACCCCCCTCAGACCCACACTACACCTACAGCGAGCCCCCCCCCCATGATCTATGCATGCTCACATACATGTCCTGTTCCAAAGCCCTGCCAGACAGACCACCCTCAGACCCACACTATACCTAGAGCAAGGCCCCCCCCATGGTCAAAAGCCCTGCCAGACAGACCTCCCTCAGACGCACACTACCTACAGCGAGCCCCCCCCCCCATGATCTATGCATGCTCACATACACGTCCTGGCTCAAAGCCCTACCAGACCACCCTCAGACCCACACTACCTACAGCGCAGCCCCCCATGATCTATGCATGCTCACATACACGTCCTGGTCCAAAGCCCTCCCAGACAGACCTCCCTCAGACCCATACTACACCTACAGCGAGCCCCCCATGATCTATGCATGCTCACATACACGTCCTGCTCCAAAGCCCTGCCACAGACCCCCCTCAGACCCACACTACACCTACAGCGAGCCCCCCCCCATGATCTTTGCATGCTCACATACACGTCCTGGCTCAAAGCCCTACCAGACCACCCTCAGACCCACACTACCTACAGCGAGCCCCCCATGATCTATGCATGCTCACATACACGTCCTGCTCCAAAGCCCTGCCACAGACCCCCCTCAGACCCACACTACACCTACAGCGAGCCCCCCCCATGATCTATGCATGCTCACATACATGTCCTGTTCAAAAGCCCTGCCAGACAGACCACCCTCAGACCCACACTATACCTAGAGCAAGGCCCCCCCCCATGGTCAAAAGCCCTGCCAGACAGACCTCCCTCAGACCCACACTACCTACAGCGAGCCCCCCCCGCCCCATGATCTATGAATGCTCACATACACGTCCTGCTCCAAAGCTCTGCCAGACAGACCTCCCTCAGACCCACACTACCTACAGCGAGGCCCCCCCCCCATGATCTATGAATGCTCACATACACGTCCTGGTCCAAAGCTCTGCCAGACAGACCACCCTCAGACCCACACTACCTACAGCGAGGCCCCCCATGATCTATGCATGCTCACATACACGTCCTGGTTCAAAACCCTCCCAGACAGACCACCCTCAGACCCACACTACCTACAGCGAGGCCCCCCCCATGATCTATGAATGCTCACATACACGTCATGGTCCAAAGCTCTGCCAGACAGACCACCCTCAGACCCACACTACCTACAGCGAGCCCCCCATGATCTATGCATGCTCACATACACGTCCTGGTTCAAAGCCCTGCCAGACAGACCACCCTCAGACCCACACTACCTACAGCAAGGCCCCCCATGATCTATGCATGCTCACATACACGTCCTAAGCCCTGCTAGACAGACCTCCCTCAGGCCCACACTACACCTACAGCGAGGCCCCCCATGATCTATGCATGCTCACATACACGTCCTGGTGCAAAGCCCTGCCAGACAGACCACCCTCAGACCCACACTACCTACAGCGAGCCCCCTATGATCTATGCATGCTCACATACACATCCTGCTCCAAAGCCCTGCCAGACAGACCACCCTCAGACCCACACTACCTACAGCGAGCCCCCCCCCCATGATCTATGCATGCTCACATACACGTCCTGGTCCAAATCCCTCCCAGACAGACCACCCTCAGACCCACACTACCTACAGCAAGGCCCCCCATGATCTATGCATGCTCACATACACATCCTGGTTCAAAGCCCTGCCAGACAGACCACCCTCAGACCCACACTACCTACAGCGAGGCCCCCCATGATCTATGCATGCTCACATACACGTCCTGGTTCAAAACCCTCCCAGACAGACCACCCTCAGACCCACACTACCCACAGCAAGCCCCCCATGATCTATGCATGCTCACATACACGTCCTGGTCCAAATCCCTGCCAGACAGACCTCCCTCAGACCCACACTACCTACAGCGAGCCCCCCCCCCCATGATCTATGCATGCTCACATACACGTCCTGGTCCAAATCCCTCCCAGACAGACCACCCTCAGACCCACACTACCTACAGCAAGGCCCCCCATGATCTATGCATGCTCACATACACATCCTGGTTCAAAGCCCTGCCAGACAGACCACCCTCAGACCCACACTACCTACAGCGAGGCCCCCCATGATCTATGCATGCTCACATACACGTCCTGGTTCAAAACCCTCCCAGACAGACCACCCTCAGACCCACACTACCCACAGCAAGCCCCCCATGATCTATGCATGCTCACATACACGTCCTGGTCCAAATCCCTGCCAGACAGACCTCCCTCAGACCCACACTACACCTACAGCGAGCCCCCCCCCCCCCATGATCGATGCATGCTCATATACACGTCCTGCTCCAAAGCTCTGCCAGACAGACCTCCCTCAGACCCACACTACCTCCAGCAAGGCCCCCCCATGATCGATGCATGCTCACATACACGTCCTGGTTCAAAACCCTCCCAGACAGACCACTCTCAGACCCACACTACCTACAGCGAGGCCCCCCATGATCTATGCATGCTCACATACACGTCCTGGTTCAAAACCCTCCCAGACAGACCACCCTCAGACCCACACTACCTACAGCGAGGCCCCCCCCATGATCTATGAATGCTCACATACACGTCCTGCTCCAAAGCCCTGCCACAGACCCCCCTCAGACCCACACTACACCTACAGCGAGCCCCCCCCCCATGATCTATGCATGCTCACATACATGTCCTGTTCCAAAGCCCTGCCAGACAGACCACCCTCAGACCCACACTATACCTAGAGCAAGGCCCCCCCCATGGTCAAAAGCCCTGCCAGACAGACCTCCCTCAGACGCACACTACCTACAGCGAGCCCCCCCCCCCATGATCTATGCATGCTCACATACACGTCCTGGTTCAAAGCCCTGCCAGACAGACCACCCTCAGACCCACACTATACCTAGAGCAAGGCCCCCCCCATGGTCAAAAGCCCTGCCAGACAGACCTCCCTCAGACGCACACTACCTACAGCGAGCCCCCCCCCCCATGACCTATGCATGCTCACATACACGTCCTGGTCCAAAGCTCTCCCAGACAGACCACTCTCAGACCCACACTACCTACAGCGAGTCCTCCCATGATCTATGCATGCTCACATACACGTCCTGGTTCAAAGCCCTGCCAGACCACCCTCAGACCCACACTACCTACAGCAAGGCCCCCCATGATCTATGCATGCTCACATACACGTCCTGGTCCAAAGCCCTCCCAGACAGACCTCCCTCAGACCCACACTACCTACAGCGAGCCCCCCATGATCTATGCATGCTCACATACACATCCTGGTTCAAAGCCCTGCCAGACAGACCACCCTCAGACCCACACTACCTACAGCGAGGCCCCCCATGATCTATGCATGCTCACATACACGTCCTGGTTCAAAACCCTCCCAGACAGACCACCCTCAGACCCACACTACCCACAGCAAGCCCCCCATGATCTATGCATGCTCACATACACGGCCTGGTCCAAATCCCTGCCAGACAGACCTCCCTCAGACCCACACTACACCTACAGCGAGCCCCCCCCCCCCCCCATGATCGATGCATGCTCATATACACGTCCTGCTCCAAAGCTCTGCCAGACAGACCTCCCTCAGACCCACACTACCTCCAGCAAGGCCCCCCCATGATCGATGCATGCTCACATACACGTCCTGGTTCAAAACCCTCCCAGACAGACCACTCTCAGACCCACACTACCTACAGCAAGGCCCCCCCCCCATGATCGATGCATGCTCACATACACGTCCTGGTTCAAAACCCTCCCAGACAGACCACTCTCAGACCCACACTACCTACAGCGAGCCCCCCCCCATGATCTATGCATGCTCACATACACGTCCTGGTCCAAAGCTCTCCCAGACAGACCACTCTCAGACCCACACTACCTACAGCGAGCCCTCCCATGATCTATGCATGCTCACATACACGTCCTGGTTCAAAGCCCTGCCAGACCACCCTCAGACCCACACTACCTACAGCAAGGCCCCCCATGATCTATGCATGCTCACATACACGTCCTGGTCCAAAGCCCTCCCAGACAGACCTCCCTCAGACCCACACTACCTACAGCGAGCCCCCCATGATCTATGCATGCTCACATACACGTCCTGCTCCAAAGCCCTGCCACAGACCCCCCTCAGACCCACACTACACCTACAGCGAGCCCCCCATGATCTATGCATGCTCACATACACGTCCTGGTCCAAAGCCCTCCCAGACAGACCTCCCTCAGACCCACACTACCTACAGCGAGCCCCCCATGATCTATGCATGCTCACATACACGTCCTGCTCCAAAGCCCTGCCACAGACCCCCCTCAGACCCACACTACACCTACAGCGAGCCCCCCCCCCCATGATCTATGCATGCTCACATACATGTCCTGTTCCAAAGCCCTGCCAGACAGACCACCCTCAGACCCACACTATACCTAGAGCAAGGCCCCCCCCATGGTCAAAAGCCCTGCCAGACAGACCTCCCTCAGACCCACACTACCTACAGCGAGCCCCCCCCCATGATCTATGCATGCTCACATACACGTCCTGGCTCAAAGCCCTACCAGACCACCCTCAGACCCACACTACCTACAGCGCAGCCCCCCATGATCTATGCATGCTCACATACACGTCCTGGTCCAAAGCCCTCCCAGACAGACCTCCCTCAGACCCACACTACACCTACAGCGAGCCCCCCATGATCTATGCATGCTCACATACACGTCCTGCTCCAAAGCCCTGCCACAGACCCCCCTCAGACCCACACTACACCTACAGCGAGCCCCCCCCCCCCCCCATGATCTTTGCATGCTCACATACACGTCCTGGCTCAAAGCCCTACCAGACCACCCTCAGACCCACACTACCTACAGCGAGCCCCCCATGATCTATGCATGCTCACATACACGTCCTGCTCCAAAGCCCTGCCACAGACCCCCCTCAGACCCACACTACACCTACAGCGAGCCCCCCCCCCATGATCTATGCATGCTCACATACATGTCCTGTTCCAAAGCCCTGCCAGACAGACCACCCTCAGACCCACACTATACCTAGAGCAAGGCCCCCCCATGGTCAAAAGCCCTGCCAGACAGACCTCCCTCAGACCCACACTACCTACAGCGAGCCCCCCCCCCCCATGATCTATGAATGCTCACATACACGTCCTGCTCCAAAGCTCTGCCAGACAGACCTCCCTCAGACCCACACTACCTACAGCGAGGCCCCCCCCCCCCATGATCTATGAATGCTCACATACACGTCCTGGTCCAAAGCTCTGCCAGACAGACCACCCTCAGACCCACACTACCTACAGCGAGGCCCCCCCCCCCCATGATCTATGCATGCTCACATACACGTCCTGGTCCAAATCCCTCCCAGACAGACCACCCTCAGACCCACACTACCTACAGCAAGGCCCCCCATGATCTATGCATGCTCACATACACATCCTGGTTCAAAGCCCTGCCAGACAGACCACCCTCAGACCCACACTACCTACAGCGAGGCCCCCCATGATCTATGCATGCTCACATACACGTCCTGGTTCAAAACCCTCCCAGACAGACCACCCTCAGACCCACACTACCCACAGCAAGCCCCCCATGATCTATGCATGCTCACATACACGTCCTGGTCCAAATCCCTGCCAGACAGACCTCCCTCAGACCCACACTACACCTACAGCGAGCCCCCCCCCCATGATCGATGCATGCTCATATACACGTCCTGCTCCAAAGCTCTGCCAGACAGACCTCCCTCAGACCCACACTACCTCCAGCAAGGCCCCCCCATGATCGATGCATGCTCACATACACGTCCTGGTTCAAAACCCTCCCAGACAGACCACTCTCAGACCCACACTACCTACAGCAAGGCCCCCCCATGATCGATGCATGCTCACATACACGTCCTGGTTCAAAACCCTCCCAGACAGACCACTCTCAGACCCACACTACCTACAGCGAGCCCCCCCCCCCATGATCTATGCATGCTCACATACACGTCCTGGTCCAAAGCCCTCCCAGACAGACCTCCCTCAGACCCACACTACCTACAGCGAGCCCCCCATGATCTATGCATGCTCACATACACGTCCTGGTCCAAAGCCCTCCCAGACAGACCTCCCTCAGACCCACACTACCTACAGCGAGCCCCCCATGATCTATGCATGCTCACATACACGTCCTGCTCCAAAGCCCTGCCACAGACCCCCCTCAGACCCACACTACACCTACAGCGAGCCCCCCCAATGATCTATGCATGCTCACATACATGTCCTGTTCCAAAGCCCTGCCAGACAGACCACCCTCAGACCCACACTATACCTAGAGCAAGGCCCCCCCCATGGTCAAAAGCCCTGCCAGACAGACCTCCCTCAGACCCACACTACCTACAGCGAGCCCCCCCCCCCATGATCTATGCATGCTCACATACACGTCCTGGCTCAAAGCCCTACCAGACCACCCTCAGACCCACACTACCTACAGCGCAGCCCCCCATGATCTATGCATGCTCACATGTCCAAAGCCCTCCCAGACAGACCTCCCTCAGACCCATACTACACCTACAGCGAGCCCCCCATGATCTATGCATGCTCACATACACGTCCTGCTCCAAAGCCCTGCCACAGACCCCCCTCAGACCCACACTACACCTACAGCGAGCACCCCCCCATGATCTTTGCATGCTCACATACACGTCCTGGCTCAAAGCCCTACCAGACCACCCTCAGACCCACACTACCTACAGCGAGCCCCCCATGATCTATGCATGCTCACATACACGTCCTGCTCCAAAGCCCTGCCACAGACCCCCCTCAGACCCACACTACACCTACAGCGAGCCCCCCCCATGATCTATGCATGCTCACATACATGTCCTGTTCCAAAGCCCTGCCAGACAGACCACCCTCAGACCCACACTATACCTAGAGCAAGGCCCCCCCCCATGGTCAAAAGCCCTGCCAGACAGACCTCCCTCAGACCCACACTACCTACAGCGAGCCCCCCCCCCCCATGATCTATGAATGCTCACATACACGTCCTGCTCCAAAGCTCTGCCAGACAGACCTCCCTCAGACCCACACTACCTACAGCGAGGCCCCCCCCCCCATGATCTATGAATGCTCACATACACGTCCTGGTCCAAAGCTCTGCCAGACAGACCACCCTCAGACCCACACTACCTACAGCGAGGCCCCCCATGATCTATGCATGCTCACATACACGTCCTGGTTCAAAACCCTCCCAGACAGACCACCCTCAGACCCACACTACCTACAGCGAGGCCCCCCCCCCCATGATCTATGAATGCTCACATACACGTCATGGTCCAAAGCTCTGCCAGACAGACCACCCTCAGACCCACACTACCTACAGCAAGGCCCCCCATGATCTATGCATGCTCACATACACGTCCTAAGCCCTGCTAGACAGACCTCCCTCAGGCCCACACTACACCTACAGCGAGGCCCCCCATGATCTATGCATGCTCACATACACGTCCTGGTCCAAAGCCCTCCCAGACAGACCTCCCTCAGACCCACACTACCTACAGCGAGCCCCCCATGATCTATGCATGCTCACATACACGTCCTGGTCCAAAGCCCTCCCAGACAGACCTCCCTCAGACCCACACTACCTACAGCGAGCCCCCCATGATCTATGCATGCTCACATACACGTCCTGCTCCAAAGCCCTGCCACAGACCCCCCTCAGACCCACACTACACCTACAGCGAGCCCCCCCAATGATCTATGCATGCTCACATACATGTCCTGTTCCAAAGCCCTGCCAGACAGACCACCCTCAGACCCACACTATACCTAGAGCAAGGCCCCCCCCATGGTCAAAAGCCCTGCCAGACAGACCTCCCTCAGACCCACACTACCTACAGCGAGCCCCCCCCCCCATGATCTATGCATGCTCACATACACGTCCTGGCTCAAAGCCCTACCAGACCACCCTCAGACCCACACTACCTACAGCGCAGCCCCCCATGATCTATGCATGCTCACATGTCCAAAGCCCTCCCAGACAGACCTCCCTCAGACCCATACTACACCTACAGCGAGCCCCCCATGATCTATGCATGCTCACATACACGTCCTGCTCCAAAGCCCTGCCACAGACCCCCCTCAGACCCACACTACACCTACAGCGAGCACCCCCCCATGATCTTTGCATGCTCACATACACGTCCTGGCTCAAAGCCCTACCAGACCACCCTCAGACCCACACTACCTACAGCGAGCCCCCCATGATCTATGCATGCTCACATACACGTCCTGCTCCAAAGCCCTGCCACAGACCCCCCTCAGACCCACACTACACCTACAGCGAGCCCCCCCCATGATCTATGCATGCTCACATACATGTCCTGTTCCAAAGCCCTGCCAGACAGACCACCCTCAGACCCACACTATACCTAGAGCAAGGCCCCCCCCCATGGTCAAAAGCCCTGCCAGACAGACCTCCCTCAGACCCACACTACCTACAGCGAGCCCCCCCCCCCCATGATCTATGAATGCTCACATACACGTCCTGCTCCAAAGCTCTGCCAGACAGACCTCCCTCAGACCCACACTACCTACAGCGAGGCCCCCCCCCCCATGATCTATGAATGCTCACATACACGTCCTGGTCCAAAGCTCTGCCAGACAGACCACCCTCAGACCCACACTACCTACAGCGAGGCCCCCCATGATCTATGCATGCTCACATACACGTCCTGGTTCAAAACCCTCCCAGACAGACCACCCTCAGACCCACACTACCTACAGCGAGGCCCCCCCCCCCATGATCTATGAATGCTCACATACACGTCATGGTCCAAAGCTCTGCCAGACAGACCACCCTCAGACCCACACTACCTACAGCAAGGCCCCCCATGATCTATGCATGCTCACATACACGTCCTAAGCCCTGCTAGACAGACCTCCCTCAGGCCCACACTACACCTACAGCGAGGCCCCCCATGATCTATGCATGCTCACATACACGTCCTGGTGCAAAGCCCTGCCAGACAGACCACCCTCAGACCCACACTACCTACAGCGAGCCCCCTATGATCTATGCATGCTCACATACACATCCTGCTCCAAAGCCCTGCCAGACAGACCACCCTCAGACCCACACTACCTACAGCGAGCCCCCCCCCCCCATGATCTATGCATGCTCACATACACGTCCTGGTCCAAATCCCTCCCAGACAGACCACCCTCAGACCCACACTACCTACAGCAAGGCCCCCCATGATCTATGCATGCTCACATACACATCCTGGTTCAAAGCCCTGCCAGACAGACCACCCTCAGACCCACACTACCTACAGCGAGGCCCCCCATGATCTATGCATGCTCACATACACGTCCTGGTTCAAAACCCTCCCAGACAGACCACCCTCAGACCCACACTACCCACAGCAAGCCCCCCATGATCTATGCATGCTCACATACACGTCCTGGTCCAAATCCCTGCCAGACAGACCTCCCTCAGACCCACACTACACCTACAGCGAGCCCCCCCCCCCCCCCATGATCGATGCATGCTCATATACACGTCCTGCTCCAAAGCTCTGCCAGACAGACCTCCCTCAGACCCACACTACCTCCAGCAAGGCCCCCCCATGATCGATGCATGCTCACATACACGTCCTGGTTCAAAACCCTCCCAGACAGACCACTCTCAGACCCACACTACCTACAGCAAGGCCCCCCCATGATCGATGCATGCTCACATACACGTCCTGGTTCAAAACCCTCCCAGACAGACCACTCTCAGACCCACACTACCTACAGCGAGCCCCCCCCCATGACCTATGCATGCTCACATACACGTCCTGGTCCAAAGCTCTCCCAGACAGACCACTCTCAGACCCACACTACCTACAGCGAGTCCTCCCATGATCTATGCATGCTCACATACACGTCCTGGTTCAAAGCCCTGCCAGACCACCCTCAGACCCACACTACCTACAGCAAGGCCCCCCATGATCTATGCATGCTCACATACACGTCCTGGTCCAAAGCCCTCCCAGACAGACCTCCCACAGACCCACACTACCTACAGCGAGCCCCCCATGATCTATGCATGCTCACATACACATCCTGGTTCAAAGCCCTGCCAGACAGACCACCCTCAGACCCACACTACCTACAGCGAGGCCCCCCATGATCTATGCATGCTCACATACACGTCCTGGTTCAAAACCCTCCCAGACAGACCACCCTCAGACCCACACTACCCACAGCAAGCCCCCCATGATCTATGCATGCTCACATACACGTCCTGGTCCAAATCCCTGCCAGACAGACCTCCCTCAGACCCACACTACACCTACAGCGAGCCCCCCCCCCCCCCATGATCGATGCATGCTCATATACACGTCCTGCTCCAAAGCTCTGCCAGACAGACCTCCCTCAGACCCACACTACCTCCAGCAAGGCCCCCCCATGATCGATGCATGCTCACATACACGTCCTGGTTCAAAACCCTCCCAGACAGACCACTCTCAGACCCACACTACCTACAGCAAGGCCCCCCCCATGATCGATGCATGCTCACATACACGTCCTGGTTCAAAACCCTCCCAGACAGACCACTCTCAGACCCACACTACCTACAGCGAGCCCCCCCCCATGATCTATGCATGCTCACATACACGTCCTGGTCCAAAGCTCTCCCAGACAGACCACTCTCAGACCCACACTACCTACAGCGAGCCCTCCCATGATCTATGCATGCTCACATACACGTCCTGGTTCAAAGCCCTGCCAGACCACCCTCAGACCCACACTACCTACAGCAAGGCCCCCCATGATCTATGCATGCTCACATACACGTCCTGGTCCAAAGCCCTCCCAGACAGACCTCCCTCAGACCCACACTACCTACAGCGAGCCCCCCATGATCTATGCATGCTCACATACACGTCCTGCTCCAAAGCCCTGCCACAGACCCCCCTCAGACCCACACTACACCTACAGCGAGCCCCCCATGATCTATGCATGCTCACATACACGTCCTGGTCCAAAGCCCTCCCAGACAGACCTCCCTCAGACCCACACTACCTACAGCGAGCCCCCCATGATCTATGCATGCTCACATACACGTCCTGCTCCAAAGCCCTGCCACAGACCCCCCTCAGACCCACACTACACCTACAGCGAGCCCCCCCCATGATCTATGCATGCTCACATACACGTCCTGGCTCAAAGCCCTACCAGACCACCCTCAGACCCACACTACCTACAGCGAGCCCCCCATGATCTATGCATGCTCACATACACGTCCTGCTCCAAAGCCCTGCCACAGACCCCCCCCATGATCTATGCATGCTCACATACATGTCCTGATCCAAAGCCCTGCCAGACAGACCACCCTCAGACCCACACTATACCTAGAGCAAGGCCCCCCCATGGTCAAAAGCCCTGCCAGACAGACCTCCCTCAGACCCACACTACCTACAGCGAGCCCCCCCCCCCCATGATCTATGAATGCTCACATACACGTCCTGCTACAAAGCTCTGCCAGACAGACCTCCCTCAGACCCACACTACCTACAGCGAGGCCCCCCCCCCCATGATCTATGAATGCTCACATACACGTCCTGGTCCAAAGCTCTGCCAGACAGACCACCCTCAGACCCACACTACCTACAGCGAGGCCCCCCATGATCTATGCATGCTCACATACACGTCCTGGTTCAAAACCCTCCCAGACAGACCACCCTCAGACCCACACTACCTACAGCGAGGCCCCCCCCCCCATGATCTATGAATGCTCACATACACGTCATGGTCCAAAGCTCTGCCAGACAGACCACCCTCAGACCCACACTACCTACAGCGAGCCCCCCATGATCTATGCATGCTCACATACACGTCCTGGTTCAAAGCCCTGCCAGACAGACCACCCTCAGACCCACACTACCTACAGCAAGGCCCCCCATGATCTATGCATGCTCACATACACGTCCTAAGCCCTGCTAGACAGACCTCCCTCAGGCCCACACTACACCTACAGCGAGGTCCCCCATGATCTATGCATGCTCACATACACGTCCTGGTGCAAAGCCCTGCCAGACAGACCACCCTCAGACCCACACTACCTACAGCGAGCCCCCTATGATCTATGCATGCTCACATACACATCCTGCTCCAAAGCCCTGCCAGACAGACCACCCTCAGACCCACACTACCTACAGCGAGCCCCCCCCCCCATGATCTATGCATGCTCACATACACGTCCTGGTCCAAATCCCTCCCAGACAGACCACCCTCAGACCCACACTACCTACAGCAAGGCCCCCCATGATCTATGCATGCTCACATACACATCCTGGTTCAAAGCCCTGCCAGACAGACCACCCTCAGACCCACACTACCTACAGCGAGGCCCCCCATGATCTATGCATGCTCACATACACGTCCTGGTTCAAAACCCTCCCAGACAGACCACCCTCAGACCCACACTACCCACAGCAAGCCCCCCATGATCTATGCATGCTCACATACACGTCCTGGTCCAAATCCCTGCCAGACAGACCTCCCTCAGACCCACACTACACCTACAGCGAGCCCCCCCCCCCCCCCCATGATCGATGCATGCTCATATACACGTCCTGCTCCAAAGCTCTGCCAGACAGACCTCCCTCAGACCCACACTACCTCCAGCAAGGCCCCCCCATGATCGATGCATGCTCACATACACGTCCTGGTTCAAAACCCTCCCAGACAGACCACTCTCAGACCCACACTACCTACAGCAAGGCCCCCCCATGATCGATGCATGCTCACATACACGTCCTGGTTCAAAACCCTCCCA
Organism: Lissotriton vulgaris; assembly: GCF_964263255.1. Classification (NCBI taxonomy): domain Eukaryota; kingdom Metazoa; phylum Chordata; class Amphibia; order Caudata; family Salamandridae; genus Lissotriton; species Lissotriton vulgaris. The sequence goes on along the minus strand of NW_028247112.1, from coordinate 74,816 downwards.
GACAGACCACTCTCAGACCCACACTACCTACAGCGAGCCCCCCCCATGACCTATGCATGCTCACATACACGTCCTGGTCCAAAGCTCTCCCAGACAGACCACTCTCAGACCCACACTACCTACAGCGAGCCCTCCCATGATCTATGCATGCTCACATACACGTCCTGGTTCAAAGCCCTGCCAGACCACCCTCAGACCCACACTACCTACAGCAAGGCCCCCCATGATCTATGCATGCTCACATACACGTCCTGGTCCAAAGCCCTCCCAGACAGACCTCCCTCAGACCCACACTACCTACAGCGAGCCCCCCATGATCTATGCATGCTCACATACACGTCCTGCTCCAAAGCCCTGCCACAGACCCCCCTCAGACCCACACTACACCTACAGCAAGGCCCCCCATGATCTATGCATGCTCACATACACATCCTGCTCCAAAGCCCTGCCAGACAGACCACCCTCAGACCCACACTACCTACAGCGAGCCCCCCCCCCATGATCTATGCATGCTCACATACACGTCCTGGTCCAAATCCCTCCCAGACAGACCACCCTCAGACCCACACTACCTACAGCAAGGCCCCCCATGACCTATGCATGCTCACATACACATCCTGGTTCAAAGCCCTGCCAGACAGACCACCCTCAGACCCACACTACCTACAGCGAGGCCCCCCATGATCTATGCATGCTCACATACACGTCCTGGTTCAAAACCCTCCCAGACAGACCACCCTCAGACCCACACTACCCACAGCAAGCCCCCCATGATCTATGCATGCTCACATACACGTCCTGGTCCAAATCCCTGCCAGACAGACCTCCCTCAGACCCACACTACACCTACAGCGAGCCCCCCCCCCATGATCGATGCATGCTCATATACACGTCCTGCTCCAAAGCTCTGCCAGACAGACCTCCCTCAGACCCACACTACCTCCAGCAAGGCCCCCCATGACCTATGCATGCTCACATACACATCCTGGTTCAAAGCCCTGCCAGACAGACCACCCTCAGACCCACACTACCTACAGCGAGGCCCCCCATGATCTATGCATGCTCACATACACGTCCTGGTTCAAAACCCTCCCAGACAGACCACCCTCAGACCCACACTACCCACAGCAAGCCCCCCATGATCTATGCATGCTCACATACACGTCCTGGTCCAAATCCCTGCCAGACAGACATCCCTCAGACCCACACTACACCTACAGCGAGCCCCCCCCCCCCCATGATCGATGCATGCTCATATACACGTCCTGCTCCAAAGCTCTGCCAGACAGACCTCCCTCAGACCCACTACCTCCAGCAAGGCCCCCCCATGATCGATGCATGCTCACATACACGTCCTGGTTCAAAACCCTCCCAGACAGACCACTCTCAGACCCACACTACCTACAGCAAGGCCCCCCCCATGATCGATGCATGCTCACATACACGTCCTGGTTCAAAACCCTCCCAGACAGACCACTCTCAGACCCACACTACCTACAGCGAGCCCCCCCATGACCTATGCATGCTCACATACACGTCCTGGTCCAAAGCTCTCCCAGACAGACCACTCTCAGACCCACACTACCTACAGCGAGCCCTCCCATGATCTATGCATGCTCACATACACGTCCTGGTTCAAAGCCCTGCCAGACCACCCTCAGACCCACACTACCTACAGCAAGGCCCCCCATGATCTATGCATGCTCACATACACGTCCTGGTCCAAAGCCCTCCCAGACAGACCTCCCTCAGACCCACACTACCTACAGCGAGCCCCCCATGATCTATGCATGCTCACATACACGTCCTGCTCCAAAGCCCTGCCACAGACCCCCCTCAGATCCACACTACACCTACAGCGAGCCCCCCATGATCTATGCATGCTCACATACACGTCCTGGTCCAAAGCCCTCCCAGACAGACCTCCCTCAGACCCACACTACCTACAGCGAGCCCCCCATGATCTATGCATGCTCACATACACGTCCTGCTCCAAAGCCCTGCCACAGACCCCCCTCAGACCCACACTACACCTACAGCGAGCCCCCCCCCATGATCTATGCATGCTCACATACATGTCCTGTTCCAAAGCCCTGCCAGACAGACCACCCTCAGACCCACACTATACCTAGAGCAAGGCCCCCCCCATGGTCAAAAGCCCTGCCAGACAGACCTCCCTCAGACCCACACTACCTACAGCGAGCCCCCCCCCCCCATGATCTTTGCATGCTCACATACACGTCCTGGCTCAAAGCCCTACCAGACCACTCTCAGACCCACACTACCTACAGCGAGCCCCCCCCCATGACCTATGCATGCTCACATACACGTCCTGGTCCAAAGCTCTCCCAGACAGACCACTCTCAGACCCACACTACCTACAGCGAGCCCCCCCATGATCTATGCATGCTCACATACACGTCCTGGCTCAAAGCCCTACCAGACCACCCTCAGACCCACACTACCTACAGCGCAGCCCCCCATGATCTATGCATGCTCACATACACGTCCTGGTCCAAAGCCCTCCCAGACAGACCTCCCTCAGACCCACACTACACCTACAGCGAGCCCCCCATGATCTATGCATGCTCACATACACGTCCTGCTCCAAAGCCCTGCCACAGACCCCCCTCAGACCCACACTACACCTACAGCGAGCCCCCCCCCCCCCCCATGATCTTTGCATGCTCACATACACGTCCTGGCTCAAAGCCCTACCAGACCACCCTCAGACCCACACTACCTACAGCGAGCCCCCCATGATCTATGCATGCTCACATACACGTCCTGCTCCAAAGCCCTGCCACAGACCCCCCTCAGACCCACACTACACCTACAGCGAGCCCCCCCCCCCATGATCTATGCATGCTCACATACATGTCCTGTTCCAAAGCCCTGCCAGACAGACCACCCTCAGACCCACACTATACCTAGAGCAAGGCCCCCCCATGGTCAAAAGCCCTGCCAGACAGACCTCCCTCAGACCCACACTACCTACAGCGAGCCCCCCCCCCCCATGATCTATGCATGCTCACATACACGTCCTGGCTCAAAGCCCTACCAGACCACCCTCAGACCCACACTACCTACATCGCAGCCCCCCATGATCTATGCATGCTCACATACACGTCCTGGTCCAAAGCCCTCCCAGACAGACCTCCCTCAGACCCACACTACACCTACAGCGAGCCCCCCATGATCTATGCATGCTCACATACACGTCCTGCTCCAAAGCCCTGCCACAGACCCCCCTCAGACCCACACTACACCTACAGCGAGCCCCCCCATGATCTTTGCATGCTCACATACACGTCCTGGCTCAAAGCCCTACCAGACCACCCTCAGACCCACACTACCTACAGCGCAGCCCCCCATGATCTATGCATGCTTACATACACGTCCTGGCTCAAAGCCCTTCCAGACCACCCTCAGACCCACACTACCTACAGCGCAGCCCCCCATGATCTATGCATGCTCACATACACGTCCTGGTCCAAAGCCCTCCCAGACAGACCTCCCTCAGACCCACACTACACCTACAGCGAGCCCCCCCCCATGATCTTTGCATGCTCACATACACGTCCTGCTCTAAAGCTCTGCCAGACAGACCTCCCTCAGACCCACACTACCTACAGCGAGGCCCCCCCCCATGATCTATGAATGCTCACATACACGTCCTGGTCCAAAGCTCTGCCAGACAGACCACCCTCAGACCCACACTACCTACAGCGAGGCCCCCCATGATCTATGCATGCTCACATACACGTCCTGGTTCAAAACCCTCCCAGACAGACCACCCTCAGACCCACACTACCTACAGCGAGGCCCCCCCCCCCCATGATCTATGAATGCTCACATACACGTCATGGTCCAAAGCTCTGCCAGACAGACCACCCTCAGACCCACACTACCTACAGCGAGCCCCCCATGATCTATGCATGCTCACATACACGTCCTGGTTCAAAGCCCTGCCAGACAGACCACCCTCAGACCCACACTACCTACAGCAAGGCCCCCCATGATCTATGCATGCTCACATACACGTCCTGGTGCAAAGCTCTGCCAGACAGACCACCCTCAGACCCACACTACCTACAGCGAGGCCCCCCATGATCTATGCATGCTCACATACACGTCCTGGTGCAAAGCCCTGCCAGACAGACCACCCTCAGACCCACACTACCTACAGCGAGGCCCCTCCCCCCATGATCTATGCATGCTCACATACACGTCCTGGTTCAAAGCCCTGCCAGACAGACCACCCTCAGGCCCACACTACACCTACAGCAAGCCCCCCCCCCCCTCCTCATGATCTATGCATGCTCACATACACGTCCAAAGCCCTGCTAGACAGACCTCCCTCAGGCCCACACTACACCTACAGCGAGGCCCCCCATGATCTATGCATGCTCACATACACGTCCTGGTGCAAAGCCCTGCCAGACAGACCACCCTCAGACCCACACTACCTACAGCGAGGCCCCTCCCCCATGATCTATGCATGCTCACATACACGTCCTGGTCCAAAGTTCTGCCAGACAGACCTCCCTCAGACCCACACTACACCCACAGCGAGCCCCCCCCCCCCCCATGATCTATGCATGCTCACATACACGTCCTGCTCCAAAGCTCTGCCAGACAGACCTCCCTCAGACCCACACTACCTACAGCGAGGCCCCCCATGATCTATGCATGCTCACATACACGTCCTGGTGCAAAGCCCTGCCAGACAGACCACCCTCAGACCCACACTACCTACAGCGAGCCCCCCCCCCCATGATCTATGCATGCTCACATACACGTCCTGGTTCAAAGCCCTGCCAGACCACCCTCAGACCCACACTACCTACAGCAAGGCCCCCCATGATCTATGCATGCTCACATACACGTCCTGGTCCAAAGCCCTCCCAGACAGACCTCCCTCAGACCCACACTACCTACAGCGAGCCCCCCATGATCTATGCATGCTCACATACACGTCCTGCTCCAAAGCCCTGCCACAGACCCCCCTCAGACCCACACTACACCTACAGCGAGCCCCCCATGATCTATGCATGCTCACATACACGTCCTGGTCCAAAGCCCTCCCAGACAGACCTCCCTCAGACCCACACTACCTACAGCGAGCCCCCCATGATCTATGCATGCTCACATACACGTCCTGCTCCAAAGCCCTGCCACAGACCCCCCTCAGACCCACACTACACCTACAGCGAGCCCCCCCCATGATCTATGCATGCTCACATACACGTCCTGGCTCAAAGCCCTACCAGACCACCCTCAGACCCACACTACCTACAGCGAGCCCCCCATGATCTATGCATGCTCACATACACGTCCTGCTCCAAAGCCCTGCCACAGACCCCCCCATGATCTATGCATGCTCACATACATGTCCTGTTCCAAAGCCCTGCCAGACAGACCTCCCTCAGACCCACACTACCTACAGCGAGCCCCCCCCCCATGATCTATGAATGCTCACATACACGTCCTGCTCCAAAGCTCTGCCAGACAGACCTCCCTCAGACCCACACTACCTACAGCGAGGCCCCCCCCCCATGATCTATGAATGCTCATGTAGGAAATGGGACCCCCGGCCGGCCAGGGCTTGCGCCACAGCCAGTCAGAGACCACCACTCCTATGTAAAGTCGACCCCTGCTCGCCCTCTAGGTAACGCGGCGCGGGCAGTCAGGCCTATCTCGGAGGACATGTGTGAAGCATTTGCGCACGCACCCACCAACAACAACCTCCCGGGCCCCCCCACAAAAGGAACTCCACACCAAATATATATATGAAAATAGTCTTTGTATTACGAAGGACACATAGGAACATACACCTTACAAGGGGCTCGAGGTACGGCAGGGGTTACAAGGGGAAAGAACAGGGCAGGGCCAAGGGGCCCCTGCCAGGAGTAGGCACATGATCGATCTAGCATTAGAACACATGTTCACTGGGAGCTTCCTCGGACTAGGACTAGGACACAATCACCAGGAGCTTAGCATAGAATACGTCCCGCCCCGGGGTCTCATAGAACCAGCAATAGAACTCACTCTAACCAGCATAGACATACATGAGGCAAGGTTATACAGGAGGGAAGGAATGGCAAGGTACATAACACAACAGAGGCCCCCATCAGCAGGGCAACACATAATCAGTCTCAGCAACACATTGATAATAGTCAGTAGCGCCCCCTAGGCCAGATGGCCTTCCTGGGGCGAGGGCGCCTTAGAGTCTCGGAGTCCTGAGTGGGCGGCAAGGGGCCCAGGGCAAACCTAAACGTGGCAGCGGCCCACTAAGTGCTGGGCCGCTGGGGGACTTGGACATAGCAGGGTCCGGGACACGTGGTGGGGCCACTCGGGGCCCAGGCAGGGCCAGGGACACGTGGTGGGGCCACTCGGGGCCCAGGCAGGGCTAGGGACAAGAACTGCAGGCAGGCGGGGCCCCCCTCGGGGGACCCGGCATCACTGGGGGCCCCAGGGGCCGTGACGGAGCCTCACGGGGCTCAGGGCAAGAACTGGGCAGGCGGGGCCCCCCCTCGGGGGACCCGGCATCAATGGGGGCCGTGACGGAGCCTCGCGGGCTCGGGATCAGAACTGGGCAGGCGGGGCCCCCCTCGGGGGACCCGGCATCACTGGGGGCCCTTCGGGCCTCGAGGCACACGCGTGCTCGCGCTGGAGGGGAGGGGCGAGCACCGACAATGTGCTCCGACGCCCCGCCTCCCCTCCGGCAGCACTCACCGTCGGCGGGCAGACGCGCCGGTCCTCCTCGCTCTCCGGGGCTCCCTCTCGCTCCTGGGGGCCCCCGGGGGGGAAGCGGCAGTGGTTCGGGTGGAACGCAGGGGCGCGGAGTAGGCTCCCGCCGACCCCTGCCTTCGTGGCTCTCTCCGGTCGTCCCCACAGCTCCCCGGGCCGCCGGCCAATCAGAGCGCGGCCCGGGGAAACGTCATCAGCTCAGCCCGGGCCGACAGCCAATCAGAGCGCGGCCCGGGGGCGGGCTTCACGCAGGGTCCCGGGCTGCGGCGGTGAAACACAGGGGAAATTGACGAGGGCCCGGCTCCCTCGATAAGGCAGCCAGGAAGGCAATAACGCGAGGTAGGCACTCGCTGGGGGCTCGGGCCCCCTCCCACGACAGGCATATGCCGGGTGGGCACCGGCTGGAGGAATAGAGCGCTCCTAGCGCTGGGGGCAGAACGGCAGCGCCTCGAGGCGCTAGGACAGCCGGATGGCACCGCCCCAAGGCGCTAAGACGACAGGAAAGCGCTCCCAAGCGCTAGAAGCGGGAATGAGCGCCACAAGGCACTAGGATAGCAGGAGAACGCTCTCAAGCGCTAGGGCCATAGAAAGCAGGGTCCATAGGAAGTCCAGGAGTTCAGGGGGGAGCACATCAGCTTGTAGAAGGGAAAAAGGGACATCAGCAGTGCAGGAGCAGGGCAGGGCCCAGGGAGGCCAGCCAACCCTGAGCCCACGCAGCAGCACGACCCTGGGAGGGTTCCAGGCAGGACGAGCAGGAAGAGAGGAAGAGAGAGAGAAGAGGGCCCACCCCCCTTTTATACAGGAGCTCCCTTTGTCTCCAAAAGGGGCAGGCAGGGAGAGAACCAGCCAGAACTGGTTATAAGGAATTTCATGCTACTGGCCAGGCCAGGGGCACTGGACGCACCCTAGGGGGTGGGGCCAGCCTGGTGGGGAAGGCCCAGGCGGCTTTAGCCAATCATACACCAGCACACCTACTGCACACATGCACCCAAGTCTAGAAGTGGCACTTCCCTTCTAGTCACACACATGATGCATACATCATCTTGTAGCATTCAACCTCACGAGCGCACACATACCAAACACGACCCGGCACGCCCCCACGCATCAGGAACTACCAGGGCCACATCCATTCCCCATGCATTCCTATGGGAGGCAGGTCTCTCTCACCACACACACACTCAGAGGGGGAATCACCATTCCCCGGACACATATACTAAGCACCAAACTTCAGGGGCGGACCTGCCAGACGGGCCAAGTCCAACACATGCCCCTCCCAGCCCAAACGCAGGGCAGACCAATCACTACCGTGATGGACTTCCCTGCTGCAGGGCGATAGAATTTGGACGCGGCCCGCACCGCCGGACCGATAGACATACACAGACTAAAAATAATAAAAGTTAACAAAACAAAACAACAACAAAAAAAAAAAAAAAAAGGAAAAAAAATGAAGACATAGGCCCAACCAGGCTACCCACCTGGTACTCCTGAGTTGTCCATGACTAGGACCAGGCCCTAAGCCATCCAGATACCACTGGTCCCTGCTAATCCGAAGTGGGGGGTGGTAACCCCGGGCCCACAATAGCCCTTCTCCACTCCCTTTCTCAGGGTAGCCACGACTACCACTGTTCCTTCCACCTAGGGTCCGCACCCCCAGGCTTGCCAGAGGTCACGGGCAAGAATGCCCCACCCTACCTCTACTTCTGAGGTTCCGCGTTCTCCCAGGAGAAACACCCTCAGAACACACTTTCCTACCAGTCTTGGAACTTCCTCCCTCCACTGGTCTTCCACCTGGGAACTAAGCGTTCAGCTCTCCCCAAGGCAAGCCGCGGCCGCGCCAGCAGGTCTTCCTTGTCCGGGATACAACTTAACATACATTCAGCCAGGGCGACACCTGACGCCTAAAACACAACAGGAATACCACTTAAGATAAATTCAGCCAGGGCGACACCTGACGCCTAAAACGCAACAAGAGGAGTCTCAGTGTTCAGCTCTCCCCAAGGCAAGCCGCGGCCGCGCCAGCAGGTCTTCCTTGTCCGGGATACAACTTAACATACATTCAGCCAGGGCGACACCTGACGCCTAGAACACAACAGGGATACCACTTAAGATAAATTCAGCCAGGGCGACACCTGACGCCTAAAACGCAACAAGAGGAGTCTCAGTGTTCAGCTCTCCCCAAGGCAAGCCGCGGCCGCGCCAGCAGGTCTTCCTTGTCCGGGATACAACTTAACATACATTCAGCCAGGGCGACACCTGACGCCTAGAACACAACAGGGATACCACTTAAGATAAATTCAGCCAGGGCGACACCTGACGCCTAAAACGCATCCAGCGGGATACGGAACACATGATGCGTCAACCACATTCAACGGGGTAAGGAAGGACAGGATTATCGGTGATTCAGCAAGCTCCCCATCCCAGAGAACTTACACTCCATTACTCCGTGCACCTCAACATTCATCCACACACCGTCCCCTAGACTGGTAAGACAGTTTTCCACCGCCCCTGATTCCTCAACCCGACCCTCGGGGCACAGGTACCATTACTCTAGGGACAAGGACCCTTCACATTTGAACACAATTACACAACCACCACTGGATCCCACCCTCCTGGTGAATCCAGAAAACCAAATTACACTAGGGAGATGATTTACCCTCCCAAGCTAGGGGCACCTAACTCACAGTGCATACGCACACATTTTTCCACAGAACGGACATTTAAGTAACCTTAAAAAAACTCTCCACAGAACGGGTATTTCTATTAATCATTAAACATTTCCACAGAACAGACATTTTCAGCAACCTGACCCGACCCATGTGGCACAGGTATCATTACTCCAGGGAAGGGACAGGGACCATGCACATTGAACACAATTACGCTGCCACCACTGGATCCCACCCTTCTGGTGAATCCAGAAAAACCCATTGCACTAGGGAGTTGATCTACCCTCCCGAGCTAGGGCCACCTAACCCATAGCGTACCAGAATACATTTTTCACAGAACAGACATTTAAGTAACCTCTTAAAAGCAATAATCTCCTTTCTTTGCGACCATTTACAATGCAGAGTTTTGTAGGGAGGCCAGTTATCGTTGTGGTACTGCGCAAACACAAGTCCGGATCCCACCGCTGCCACCAGTGTAGGAAATGGGACCCCCGGCCGGCCAGGGCTTGCGCCACAGCCAGTCAGAGACCACCACTCCTATGTAAAGTCGACCCCTGCTCGCCCTCTAGGTAACGCGGCGCGGGCAGTCAGGCCTATCTCGGAGGACATGTGTGAAGCATTTGCGCACGCACCCACCAACAACAACCTCCCGGGCCCCCCCACAAAAGGAACTCCACACCAAATATATATATGAAAATAGTCTTTGTATTACGAAGGACACATAGGAACATACACCTTACAAGGGGCTCGAGGTACGGCAGGGGTTACAAGGGGAAAGAACAGGGCAGGGCCAAGGGGCCCCTGCCAGGAGTAGGCACATGATCGATCTAGCATTAGAACACATGTTCACTGGGAGCTTCCTCGGACTAGGACTAGGACACAATCACCAGGAGCTTAGCATAGAATACGTCCCGCCCCGGGGTCTCATAGAACCAGCAATAGAACTCACTCTAACCAGCATAGACATACATGAGGCAAGGTTATACAGGAGGGAAGGAATGGCAAGGTACATAACACAACAGAGGCCCCCATCAGCAGGGCAACACATAATCAGTCTCAGCAACACATTGATAATAGTCAGTAGCGCCCCCTAGGCCAGATGGCCTTCCTGGGGCGAGGGCGCCTTAGAGTCTCGGAGTCCTGAGTGGGCGGCAAGGGGCCCAGGGCAAACCTAAACGTGGCAGCGGCCCACTAAGTGCTGGGCCGCTGGGGGACTTGGACATAGCAGGGTCCGGGACACGTGGTGGGGCCACTCGGGGCCCAGGCAGGGCCAGGGACACGTGGTGGGGCCACTCGGGGCCCAGGCAGGGCTAGGGACAAGAACTGCAGGCAGGCGGGGCCCCCCTCGGGGGACCCGGCATCACTGGGGGCCCCAGGGGCCGTGACGGAGCCTCACGGGGCTCAGGGCAAGAACTGGGCAGGCGGGGCCCCCCCTCGGGGGACCCGGCATCAATGGGGGCCGTGACGGAGCCTCGCGGGCTCGGGATCAGAACTGGGCAGGCGGGGCCCCCCTCGGGGGACCCGGCATCACTGGGGGCCCTTCGGGCCTCGAGGCACACGCGTGCTCGCGCTGGAGGGGAGGGGCGAGCACCGACAATGTGCTCCGACGCCCCGCCTCCCCTCCGGCAGCACTCACCGTCGGCGGGCAGACGCGCCGGTCCTCCTCGCTCTCCGGGGCTCCCTCTCGCTCCTGGGGGCCCCCGGGGGGGAAGCGGCAGTGGTTCGGGTGGAACGCAGGGGCGCGGAGTAGGCTCCCGCCGACCCCTGCCTTCGTGGCTCTCTCCGGTCGTCCCCACAGCTCCCCGGGCCGCCGGCCAATCAGAGCGCGGCCCGGGGAAACGTCATCAGCTCAGCCCGGGCCGACAGCCAATCAGAGCGCGGCCCGGGGGCGGGCTTCACGCAGGGTCCCGGGCTGCGGCGGTGAAACACAGGGGAAATTGACGAGGGCCCGGCTCCCTCGATAAGGCAGCCAGGAAGGCAATAACGCGAGGTAGGCACTCGCTGGGGGCTCGGGCCCCCTCCCACGACAGGCATATGCCGGGTGGGCACCGGCTGGAGGAATAGAGCGCTCCTAGCGCTGGGGGCAGAACGGCAGCGCCTCGAGGCGCTAGGACAGCCGGATGGCACCGCCCCAAGGCGCTAAGACGACAGGAAAGCGCTCCCAAGCGCTAGAAGCGGGAATGAGCGCCACAAGGCACTAGGATAGCAGGAGAACGCTCTCAAGCGCTAGGGCCATAGAAAGCAGGGTCCATAGGAAGTCCAGGAGTTCAGGGGGGAGCACATCAGCTTGTAGAAGGGAAAAAGGGACATCAGCAGTGCAGGAGCAGGGCAGGGCCCAGGGAGGCCAGCCAACCCTGAGCCCACGCAGCAGCACGACCCTGGGAGGGTTCCAGGCAGGACGAGCAGGAAGAGAGGAAGAGAGAGAGAAGAGGGCCCACCCCCCTTTTATACAGGAGCTCCCTTTGTCTCCAAAAGGGGCAGGCAGGGAGAGAACCAGCCAGAACTGGTTATAAGGAATTTCATGCTACTGGCCAGGCCAGGGGCACTGGACGCACCCTAGGGGGTGGGGCCAGCCTGGTGGGGAAGGCCCAGGCGGCTTTAGCCAATCATACACCAGCACACCTACTGCACACATGCACCCAAGTCTAGAAGTGGCACTTCCCTTCTAGTCACACACATGATGCATACATCATCTTGTAGCATTCAACCTCACGAGCGCACACATACCAAACACGACCCGGCACGCCCCCACGCATCAGGAACTACCAGGGCCACATCCATTCCCCATGCATTCCTATGGGAGGCAGGTCTCTCTCACCACACACACACTCAGAGGGGGAATCACCATTCCCCGGACACATATACTAAGCACCAAACTTCAGGGGCGGACCTGCCAGACGGGCCAAGTCCAACAGCTCACATACACGTCCTGGTCCAAAGCTCTGCCAGACAGACCACCCTCAGACCCACACTACCTACAGTGAGGCCCCCCATGATCTATGCATGCTCACATACACGTCCTGGTTCAAAACCCTCCCAGACAGACCACCCTCAGACCCACACTACCTACAGCGAGGCCCCCCCCCCATGATCTATGAATGCTCACATACACGTCATGGTCCAAAGCTCTGCCAGACAGACCACCCTCAGACCCACACTACCTACAGCGAGCCCCCCATGATCTATGCATGCTCACATACACGTCCTGGTTCAAAGCCCTGCCAGACAGACCACCCTCAGACCCACACTACCTACAGCAAGGCCCCCCATGATCTATGCATGCTCACATACACGTCCTAAGCCCTGCTAGACAGACCTCCCTCAGGCCCACACTACACCTACAGCGAGGCCCCCCATGATCTATGCATGCTCACATACACGTCCTGGTGCAAAGCCCTGCCAGACAGACCACCCTCAGACCCACACTACCTACAGCGAGCCCCCTATGATCTATGCATGCTCACATACACATCCTGCTCCAAAGCCCTGCCAGACAGACCACCCTCAGACCCACACTACCTACAGCGAGCCCCCCCCCCCCATGATCTATGCATGCTCACATACACGTCCTGGTTCAAAACCCTCCCAGACAGACCACCCTCAGACCCACACTACCCACAGCAAGCCCCCCATGATCTATGCATGCTCACATACACGTCCTGGTCCAAATCCCTGCCAGACAGACCTCCCTCAGACCCACACTACACCTACAGCGAGCCCCCCCCCCCATGATCGATGCATGCTCATATACACGTCCTGCTCCAAAGCTCTGCCAGACAGACCTCCCTCAGACCCACACTACCTCCAGCAAGGCCCCCCCATGATCGATGCATGCTCACATACACGTCCTGGTTCAAAACCCTCCCAGACAGACCACTCTCAGACCCACACTACCTACAGCAAGGCCCCCCCCATGATCGATGCATGCTCACATACACGTCCTGGTTCAAAACCCTCCCAGACAGACCACTCTCAGACCCACACTACCTACAGCGAGCCCCCCCCATGACCTATGCATGCTCACATACACGTCCTGGTCCAAAGCTCTCCCAGACAGACCACTCTCAGACCCACACTACCTACAGCGAGCCCTCCCATGATCTATGCATGCTCACATACACGTCCTGGTTCAAAGCCCTGCCAGACCACCCTCAGACCCACACTACCTACAGCAAGGCCCCCCATGATCTATGCATGCTCACATACACGTCCTGGTCCAAAGCCCTCCCAGACAGACCTCCCTCAGACCCACACTACCTACAGCGAGCCCCCCATGATCTATGCATGCTCACATACACGTCCTGCTCCAAAGCCCTGCCACAGACCCCCCTCAGACCCACACTACACCTACAGCAAGGCCCCCCATGATCTATGCATGCTCACATACACATCCTGCTCCAAAGCCCTGCCAGACAGACCACCCTCAGACCCACACTACCTACAGCGAGCCCCCCCCCCCATGATCTATGCATGCTCACATACACGTCCTGGTCCAAATCCCTCCCAGACAGACCACCCTCAGACCCACACTACCTACAGCAAGGCCCCCCATGACCTATGCATGCTCACATACACATCCTGGTTCAAAGCCCTGCCAGACAGACCACCCTCAGACCCACACTACCTACAGCGAGGCCCCCCATGATCTATGCATGCTCACATACACGTCCTGGTTCAAAACCCTCCCAGACAGACCACCCTCAGACCCACACTACCCACAGCAAGCCCCCCATGATCTATGCATGCTCACATACACGTCCTGGTCCAAATCCCTGCCAGACAGACCTCCCTCAGACCCACACTACACCTACAGCGAGCCCCCCCCCATGATCGATGCATGCTCATATACACGTCCTGCTCCAAAGCTCTGCCAGACAGACCTCCCTCAGACCCACACTACCTCCAGCAAGGCCCCCCCATGATCGATGCATGCTCACATACACGTCCTGGTTCAAAACCCTCCCAGACAGACCACTCTCAGACCCACACTACCTACAGCAAGGCCCCCCCATGATCGATGCATGCTCACATACACGTCCTGGTTCAAAACCCTCCCAGACAGACCACTCTCAGACCCACACTACCTACAGCGAGCCCCCCCCATGACCTATGCATGCTCACATACACGTCCTGGTCCAAAGCTCTCCCAGACAGACCACTCTCAGACCCACACTACCTACAGCGAGCCCTCCCATGATCTATGCATGCTCACATACACGTCCTGGTTCAAAGCCCTGCCAGACCACCCTCAGACCCACACTACCTACAGCAAGGCCCCCCATGATCTATGCATGCTCACATACACGTCCTGGTCCAAAGCCCTCCCAGACAGACCTCCCTCAGACCCACACTACCTACAGCGAGCCCCCCATGATCTATGCATGCTCACATACACGTCCTGCTCCAAAGCCCTGCCACAGACCCCCCTCAGACCCACACTACACCTACAGCGAGCCCCCCATGATCTATGCATGCTCACATACACGTCCTGGTCCAAAGCCCTCCCAGACAGACCTCCCTCAGACCCACACTACCTACAGCGAGCCCCCCATGATCTATGCATGCTCACATACACGTCCTGCTCCAAAGCCCTGCCACAGACCCCCCTCAGACCCACACTACACCTACAGCGAGCCCCCCCCCATGATCTATGCATGCTCACATACATGTCCTGTTCCAAAGCCCTGCCAGACAGACCACCCTCAGACCCACACTATACCTAGAGCAAGGCCCCCCCCATGGTCAAAAGCCCTGCCAGACAGACCTCCCTCAGACCCACACTACCTACAGCGAGCCCCCCCCCCCCATGATCTTTGCATGCTCACATACACGTCCTGGCTCAAAGCCCTACCAGACCACTCTCAGACCCACACTACCTACAGCGAGCCCCCCCCATGACCTATGCATGCTCACATACACGTCCTGGTTCAAAACCCTCCCAGACAGACCACTCTCAGACCCACACTACCTACAGCGAGCCCCCCCCCATGATCTATGCATGCTCACATACACGTCCTGGTCCAAAGCTCTCCCAGACAGACCACTCTCAGACCCACACTACCTACAGCGAGCCCTCCCATGATCTATGCATGCTCACATACACGTCCTGGTTCAAAGCCCTGCCAGACCACCCTCAGACCCACACTACCTACAGCAAGGCCCCCCATGATCTATGCATGCTCACATACACGTCCTGGTCCAAAGCCCTCCCAGACAGACCTCCCTCAGACCCACACTACCTACAGCGAGCCCCCCATGATCTATGCATGCTCACATACACGTCCTGCTCCAAAGCCCTGCCACAGACCCCCCTCAGACCCACACTACACCTACAGCGAGCCCCCCATGATCTATGCATGCTCACATACACGTCCTGGTCCAAAGCCCTCCCAGACAGACCTCCCTCAGACCCACACTACCTACAGCGAGCCCCCCATGATCTATGCATGCTCACATACACGTCCTGCTCCAAAGCCCTGCCACAGACCCCCCTCAGACCCACACTACACCTACAGCGAGCCCCCCCCCCCATGATCTATGCATGCTCACATACATGTCCTGTTCCAAAGCCCTGCCAGACAGACCACCCTCAGACCCACACTATACCTAGAGCAAGGCCCCCCCCATGGTCAAAAGCCCTGCCAGACAGACCTCCCTCAGACCCACACTACCTACAGCGAGCCCCCCCCCATGATCTATGCATGCTCACATACACGTCCTGGCTCAAAGCCCTACCAGACCACCCTCAGACCCACACTACCTACAGCGCAGCCCCCCATGATCTATGCATGCTCACATACACGTCCTGGTCCAAAGCCCTCCCAGACAGACCTCCCTCAGACCCACACTACACCTACAGCGAGCCCCCCATGATCTATGCATGCTCACATACACGTCCTGCTCCAAAGCCCTGCCACAGACCCCCCTCAGACCCACACTACACCTACAGCGAGCCCCCCCCCCCCCCATGATCTTTGCATGCTCACATACACGTCCTGGCTCAAAGCCCTACCAGACCACCCTCAGACCCACACTACCTACAGCGAGCCCCCCATGATCTATGCATGCTCACATACACGTCCTGCTCCAAAGCCCTGCCACAGACCCCCCTCAGACCCACACTACACCTACAGCGAGCCCCCCCCCCATGATCTATGCATGCTCACATACATGTCCTGTTCCAAAGCCCTGCCAGACAGACCACCCTCAGACCCACACTATACCTAGAGCAAGGCCCCCCCATGGTCAAAAGCCCTGCCAGACAGACCTCCCTCAGACCCACACTACCTACAGCGAGCCCCCCCCCCCCATGATCTATGAATGCTCACATACACGTCCTGCTCCAAAGCTCTGCCAGACAGACCTCCCTCAGACCCACACTACCTACAGCGAGGCCCCCCCCCCCCATGATCTATGAATGCTCACATACACGTCCTGGTCCAAAGCTCTGCCAGACAGACCACCCTCAGACCCACACTACCTACAGCGAGGCCCCCCCCCCCCATGATCTATGCATGCTCACATACACGTCCTGGTCCAAATCCCTCCCAGACAGACCACCCTCAGACCCACACTACCTACAGCAAGGCCCCCCATGATCTATGCATGCTCACATACACATCCTGGTTCAAAGCCCTGCCAGACAGACCACCCTCAGACCCACACTACCTACAGCGAGGCCCCCCATGATCTATGCATGCTCACATACACGTCCTGGTTCAAAACCCTCCCAGACAGACCACCCTCAGACCCACACTACCCACAGCAAGCCCCCCATGATCTATGCATGCTCACATACACGTCCTGGTCCAAATCCCTGCCAGACAGACCTCCCTCAGACCCACACTACACCTACAGCGAGCCCCCCCCCCATGATCGATGCATGCTCATATACACGTCCTGCTCCAAAGCTCTGCCAGACAGACCTCCCTCAGACCCACACTACCTCCAGCAAGGCCCCCCCATGATCGATGCATGCTCACATACACGTCCTGGTTCAAAACCCTCCCAGACAGACCACTCTCAGACCCACACTACCTACAGCAAGGCCCCCCCATGATCGATGCATGCTCACATACACGTCCTGGTTCAAAACCCTCCCAGACAGACCACTCTCAGACCCACACTACCTACAGCGAGCCCCCCCCCCCATGATCTATGCATGCTCACATACACGTCCTGGTCCAAAGCCCTCCCAGACAGACCTCCCTCAGACCCACACTACCTACAGCGAGCCCCCCATGATCTATGCATGCTCACATACACGTCCTGGTCCAAAGCCCTCCCAGACAGACCTCCCTCAGACCCACACTACCTACAGCGAGCCCCCCATGATCTATGCATGCTCACATACACGTCCTGCTCCAAAGCCCTGCCACAGACCCCCCTCAGACCCACACTACACCTACAGCGAGCCCCCCCAATGATCTATGCATGCTCACATACATGTCCTGTTCCAAAGCCCTGCCAGACAGACCACCCTCAGACCCACACTATACCTAGAGCAAGGCCCCCCCCATGGTCAAAAGCCCTGCCAGACAGACCTCCCTCAGACCCACACTACCTACAGCGAGCCCCCCCCCCCATGATCTATGCATGCTCACATACACGTCCTGGCTCAAAGCCCTACCAGACCACCCTCAGACCCACACTACCTACAGCGCAGCCCCCCATGATCTATGCATGCTCACATGTCCAAAGCCCTCCCAGACAGACCTCCCTCAGACCCATACTACACCTACAGCGAGCCCCCCATGATCTATGCATGCTCACATACACGTCCTGCTCCAAAGCCCTGCCACAGACCCCCCTCAGACCCACACTACACCTACAGCGAGCACCCCCCCATGATCTTTGCATGCTCACATACACGTCCTGGCTCAAAGCCCTACCAGACCACCCTCAGACCCACACTACCTACAGCGAGCCCCCCATGATCTATGCATGCTCACATACACGTCCTGCTCCAAAGCCCTGCCACAGACCCCCCTCAGACCCACACTACACCTACAGCGAGCCCCCCCCATGATCTATGCATGCTCACATACATGTCCTGTTCCAAAGCCCTGCCAGACAGACCACCCTCAGACCCACACTATACCTAGAGCAAGGCCCCCCCCCATGGTCAAAAGCCCTGCCAGACAGACCTCCCTCAGACCCACACTACCTACAGCGAGCCCCCCCCCCCCATGATCTATGAATGCTCACATACACGTCCTGCTCCAAAGCTCTGCCAGACAGACCTCCCTCAGACCCACACTACCTACAGCGAGGCCCCCCCCCCCATGATCTATGAATGCTCACATACACGTCCTGGTCCAAAGCTCTGCCAGACAGACCACCCTCAGACCCACACTACCTACAGCGAGGCCCCCCATGATCTATGCATGCTCACATACACGTCCTGGTTCAAAACCCTCCCAGACAGACCACCCTCAGACCCACACTACCTACAGCGAGGCCCCCCCCCCCATGATCTATGAATGCTCACATACACGTCATGGTCCAAAGCTCTGCCAGACAGACCACCCTCAGACCCACACTACCTACAGCAAGGCCCCCCATGATCTATGCATGCTCACATACACGTCCTAAGCCCTGCTAGACAGACCTCCCTCAGGCCCACACTACACCTACAGCGAGGCCCCCCATGATCTATGCATGCTCACATACACGTCCTGGTGCAAAGCCCTGCCAGACAGACCACCCTCAGACCCACACTACCTACAGCGAGCCCCCTATGATCTATGCATGCTCACATACACATCCTGCTCCAAAGCCCTGCCAGACAGACCACCCTCAGACCCACACTACCTACAGCGAGCCCCCCCCCCCCATGATCTATGCATGCTCACATACACGTCCTGGTCCAAATCCCTCCCAGACAGACCACCCTCAGACCCACACTACCTACAGCAAGGCCCCCCATGATCTATGCATGCTCACATACACATCCTGGTTCAAAGCCCTGCCAGACAGACCACCCTCAGACCCACACTACCTACAGCGAGGCCCCCCATGATCTATGCATGCTCACATACACGTCCTGGTTCAAAACCCTCCCAGACAGACCACCCTCAGACCCACACTACCCACAGCAAGCCCCCCATGATCTATGCATGCTCACATACACGTCCTGGTCCAAATCCCTGCCAGACAGACCTCCCTCAGACCCACACTACACCTACAGCGAGCCCCCCCCCCCCCCCATGATCGATGCATGCTCATATACACGTCCTGCTCCAAAGCTCTGCCAGACAGACCTCCCTCAGACCCACACTACCTCCAGCAAGGCCCCCCCATGATCGATGCATGCTCACATACACGTCCTGGTTCAAAACCCTCCCAGACAGACCACTCTCAGACCCACACTACCTACAGCAAGGCCCCCCCATGATCGATGCATGCTCACATACACGTCCTGGTTCAAAACCCTCCCAGACAGACCACTCTCAGACCCACACTACCTACAGCGAGCCCCCCCCCATGACCTATGCATGCTCACATACACGTCCTGGTCCAAAGCTCTCCCAGACAGACCACTCTCAG
Organism: Lissotriton vulgaris; assembly: GCF_964263255.1. Classification (NCBI taxonomy): domain Eukaryota; kingdom Metazoa; phylum Chordata; class Amphibia; order Caudata; family Salamandridae; genus Lissotriton; species Lissotriton vulgaris. Next base: position 54,852 of record NW_028247112.1, on the reverse strand, counting down.
ACCCACACTACCTACAGCGAGTCCTCCCATGATCTATGCATGCTCACATACACGTCCTGGTTCAAAGCCCTGCCAGACCACCCTCAGACCCACACTACCTACAGCAAGGCCCCCCATGATCTATGCATGCTCACATACACGTCCTGGTCCAAAGCCCTCCCAGACAGACCTCCCACAGACCCACACTACCTACAGCGAGCCCCCCATGATCTATGCATGCTCACATACACATCCTGGTTCAAAGCCCTGCCAGACAGACCACCCTCAGACCCACACTACCTACAGCGAGGCCCCCCATGATCTATGCATGCTCACATACACGTCCTGGTTCAAAACCCTCCCAGACAGACCACCCTCAGACCCACACTACCCACAGCAAGCCCCCCATGATCTATGCATGCTCACATACACGTCCTGGTCCAAATCCCTGCCAGACAGACCTCCCTCAGACCCACACTACACCTACAGCGAGCCCCCCCCCCCCCCATGATCGATGCATGCTCATATACACGTCCTGCTCCAAAGCTCTGCCAGACAGACCTCCCTCAGACCCACACTACCTCCAGCAAGGCCCCCCCATGATCGATGCATGCTCACATACACGTCCTGGTTCAAAACCCTCCCAGACAGACCACTCTCAGACCCACACTACCTACAGCAAGGCCCCCCCCATGATCGATGCATGCTCACATACACGTCCTGGTTCAAAACCCTCCCAGACAGACCACTCTCAGACCCACACTACCTACAGCGAGCCCCCCCCCATGATCTATGCATGCTCACATACACGTCCTGGTCCAAAGCTCTCCCAGACAGACCACTCTCAGACCCACACTACCTACAGCGAGCCCTCCCATGATCTATGCATGCTCACATACACGTCCTGGTTCAAAGCCCTGCCAGACCACCCTCAGACCCACACTACCTACAGCAAGGCCCCCCATGATCTATGCATGCTCACATACACGTCCTGGTCCAAAGCCCTCCCAGACAGACCTCCCTCAGACCCACACTACCTACAGCGAGCCCCCCATGATCTATGCATGCTCACATACACGTCCTGCTCCAAAGCCCTGCCACAGACCCCCCTCAGACCCACACTACACCTACAGCGAGCCCCCCATGATCTATGCATGCTCACATACACGTCCTGGTCCAAAGCCCTCCCAGACAGACCTCCCTCAGACCCACACTACCTACAGCGAGCCCCCCATGATCTATGCATGCTCACATACACGTCCTGCTCCAAAGCCCTGCCACAGACCCCCCTCAGACCCACACTACACCTACAGCGAGCCCCCCCCATGATCTATGCATGCTCACATACACGTCCTGGCTCAAAGCCCTACCAGACCACCCTCAGACCCACACTACCTACAGCGAGCCCCCCATGATCTATGCATGCTCACATACACGTCCTGCTCCAAAGCCCTGCCACAGACCCCCCCCATGATCTATGCATGCTCACATACATGTCCTGATCCAAAGCCCTGCCAGACAGACCACCCTCAGACCCACACTATACCTAGAGCAAGGCCCCCCCATGGTCAAAAGCCCTGCCAGACAGACCTCCCTCAGACCCACACTACCTACAGCGAGCCCCCCCCCCCCATGATCTATGAATGCTCACATACACGTCCTGCTACAAAGCTCTGCCAGACAGACCTCCCTCAGACCCACACTACCTACAGCGAGGCCCCCCCCCCCATGATCTATGAATGCTCACATACACGTCCTGGTCCAAAGCTCTGCCAGACAGACCACCCTCAGACCCACACTACCTACAGCGAGGCCCCCCATGATCTATGCATGCTCACATACACGTCCTGGTTCAAAACCCTCCCAGACAGACCACCCTCAGACCCACACTACCTACAGCGAGGCCCCCCCCCCCATGATCTATGAATGCTCACATACACGTCATGGTCCAAAGCTCTGCCAGACAGACCACCCTCAGACCCACACTACCTACAGCGAGCCCCCCATGATCTATGCATGCTCACATACACGTCCTGGTTCAAAGCCCTGCCAGACAGACCACCCTCAGACCCACACTACCTACAGCAAGGCCCCCCATGATCTATGCATGCTCACATACACGTCCTAAGCCCTGCTAGACAGACCTCCCTCAGGCCCACACTACACCTACAGCGAGGTCCCCCATGATCTATGCATGCTCACATACACGTCCTGGTGCAAAGCCCTGCCAGACAGACCACCCTCAGACCCACACTACCTACAGCGAGCCCCCTATGATCTATGCATGCTCACATACACATCCTGCTCCAAAGCCCTGCCAGACAGACCACCCTCAGACCCACACTACCTACAGCGAGCCCCCCCCCCCATGATCTATGCATGCTCACATACACGTCCTGGTCCAAATCCCTCCCAGACAGACCACCCTCAGACCCACACTACCTACAGCAAGGCCCCCCATGATCTATGCATGCTCACATACACATCCTGGTTCAAAGCCCTGCCAGACAGACCACCCTCAGACCCACACTACCTACAGCGAGGCCCCCCATGATCTATGCATGCTCACATACACGTCCTGGTTCAAAACCCTCCCAGACAGACCACCCTCAGACCCACACTACCCACAGCAAGCCCCCCATGATCTATGCATGCTCACATACACGTCCTGGTCCAAATCCCTGCCAGACAGACCTCCCTCAGACCCACACTACACCTACAGCGAGCCCCCCCCCCCCCCCCATGATCGATGCATGCTCATATACACGTCCTGCTCCAAAGCTCTGCCAGACAGACCTCCCTCAGACCCACACTACCTCCAGCAAGGCCCCCCCATGATCGATGCATGCTCACATACACGTCCTGGTTCAAAACCCTCCCAGACAGACCACTCTCAGACCCACACTACCTACAGCAAGGCCCCCCCATGATCGATGCATGCTCACATACACGTCCTGGTTCAAAACCCTCCCAGACAGACCACTCTCAGACCCACACTACCTACAGCGAGCCCCCCCCATGACCTATGCATGCTCACATACACGTCCTGGTCCAAAGCTCTCCCAGACAGACCACTCTCAGACCCACACTACCTACAGCGAGCCCTCCCATGATCTATGCATGCTCACATACACGTCCTGGTTCAAAGCCCTGCCAGACCACCCTCAGACCCACACTACCTACAGCAAGGCCCCCCATGATCTATGCATGCTCACATACACGTCCTGGTCCAAAGCCCTCCCAGACAGACCTCCCTCAGACCCACACTACCTACAGCGAGCCCCCCATGATCTATGCATGCTCACATACACGTCCTGCTCCAAAGCCCTGCCACAGACCCCCCTCAGACCCACACTACACCTACAGCAAGGCCCCCCATGATCTATGCATGCTCACATACACATCCTGCTCCAAAGCCCTGCCAGACAGACCACCCTCAGACCCACACTACCTACAGCGAGCCCCCCCCCCATGATCTATGCATGCTCACATACACGTCCTGGTCCAAATCCCTCCCAGACAGACCACCCTCAGACCCACACTACCTACAGCAAGGCCCCCCATGACCTATGCATGCTCACATACACATCCTGGTTCAAAGCCCTGCCAGACAGACCACCCTCAGACCCACACTACCTACAGCGAGGCCCCCCATGATCTATGCATGCTCACATACACGTCCTGGTTCAAAACCCTCCCAGACAGACCACCCTCAGACCCACACTACCCACAGCAAGCCCCCCATGATCTATGCATGCTCACATACACGTCCTGGTCCAAATCCCTGCCAGACAGACCTCCCTCAGACCCACACTACACCTACAGCGAGCCCCCCCCCCATGATCGATGCATGCTCATATACACGTCCTGCTCCAAAGCTCTGCCAGACAGACCTCCCTCAGACCCACACTACCTCCAGCAAGGCCCCCCATGACCTATGCATGCTCACATACACATCCTGGTTCAAAGCCCTGCCAGACAGACCACCCTCAGACCCACACTACCTACAGCGAGGCCCCCCATGATCTATGCATGCTCACATACACGTCCTGGTTCAAAACCCTCCCAGACAGACCACCCTCAGACCCACACTACCCACAGCAAGCCCCCCATGATCTATGCATGCTCACATACACGTCCTGGTCCAAATCCCTGCCAGACAGACATCCCTCAGACCCACACTACACCTACAGCGAGCCCCCCCCCCCCCATGATCGATGCATGCTCATATACACGTCCTGCTCCAAAGCTCTGCCAGACAGACCTCCCTCAGACCCACTACCTCCAGCAAGGCCCCCCCATGATCGATGCATGCTCACATACACGTCCTGGTTCAAAACCCTCCCAGACAGACCACTCTCAGACCCACACTACCTACAGCAAGGCCCCCCCCATGATCGATGCATGCTCACATACACGTCCTGGTTCAAAACCCTCCCAGACAGACCACTCTCAGACCCACACTACCTACAGCGAGCCCCCCCATGACCTATGCATGCTCACATACACGTCCTGGTCCAAAGCTCTCCCAGACAGACCACTCTCAGACCCACACTACCTACAGCGAGCCCTCCCATGATCTATGCATGCTCACATACACGTCCTGGTTCAAAGCCCTGCCAGACCACCCTCAGACCCACACTACCTACAGCAAGGCCCCCCATGATCTATGCATGCTCACATACACGTCCTGGTCCAAAGCCCTCCCAGACAGACCTCCCTCAGACCCACACTACCTACAGCGAGCCCCCCATGATCTATGCATGCTCACATACACGTCCTGCTCCAAAGCCCTGCCACAGACCCCCCTCAGATCCACACTACACCTACAGCGAGCCCCCCATGATCTATGCATGCTCACATACACGTCCTGGTCCAAAGCCCTCCCAGACAGACCTCCCTCAGACCCACACTACCTACAGCGAGCCCCCCATGATCTATGCATGCTCACATACACGTCCTGCTCCAAAGCCCTGCCACAGACCCCCCTCAGACCCACACTACACCTACAGCGAGCCCCCCCCCATGATCTATGCATGCTCACATACATGTCCTGTTCCAAAGCCCTGCCAGACAGACCACCCTCAGACCCACACTATACCTAGAGCAAGGCCCCCCCCATGGTCAAAAGCCCTGCCAGACAGACCTCCCTCAGACCCACACTACCTACAGCGAGCCCCCCCCCCCCATGATCTTTGCATGCTCACATACACGTCCTGGCTCAAAGCCCTACCAGACCACTCTCAGACCCACACTACCTACAGCGAGCCCCCCCCCATGACCTATGCATGCTCACATACACGTCCTGGTCCAAAGCTCTCCCAGACAGACCACTCTCAGACCCACACTACCTACAGCGAGCCCCCCCATGATCTATGCATGCTCACATACACGTCCTGGCTCAAAGCCCTACCAGACCACCCTCAGACCCACACTACCTACAGCGCAGCCCCCCATGATCTATGCATGCTCACATACACGTCCTGGTCCAAAGCCCTCCCAGACAGACCTCCCTCAGACCCACACTACACCTACAGCGAGCCCCCCATGATCTATGCATGCTCACATACACGTCCTGCTCCAAAGCCCTGCCACAGACCCCCCTCAGACCCACACTACACCTACAGCGAGCCCCCCCCCCCCCCCCCCCATGATCTTTGCATGCTCACATACACGTCCTGGCTCAAAGCCCTACCAGACCACCCTCAGACCCACACTACCTACAGCGAGCCCCCCATGATCTATGCATGCTCACATACACGTCCTGCTCCAAAGCCCTGCCACAGACCCCCCTCAGACCCACACTACACCTACAGCGAGCCCCCCCCCCCATGATCTATGCATGCTCACATACATGTCCTGTTCCAAAGCCCTGCCAGACAGACCACCCTCAGACCCACACTATACCTAGAGCAAGGCCCCCCCATGGTCAAAAGCCCTGCCAGACAGACCTCCCTCAGACCCACACTACCTACAGCGAGCCCCCCCCCCCCATGATCTATGCATGCTCACATACACGTCCTGGCTCAAAGCCCTACCAGACCACCCTCAGACCCACACTACCTACATCGCAGCCCCCCATGATCTATGCATGCTCACATACACGTCCTGGTCCAAAGCCCTCCCAGACAGACCTCCCTCAGACCCACACTACACCTACAGCGAGCCCCCCATGATCTATGCATGCTCACATACACGTCCTGCTCCAAAGCCCTGCCACAGACCCCCCTCAGACCCACACTACACCTACAGCGAGCCCCCCCATGATCTTTGCATGCTCACATACACGTCCTGGCTCAAAGCCCTACCAGACCACCCTCAGACCCACACTACCTACAGCGCAGCCCCCCATGATCTATGCATGCTTACATACACGTCCTGGCTCAAAGCCCTTCCAGACCACCCTCAGACCCACACTACCTACAGCGCAGCCCCCCATGATCTATGCATGCTCACATACACGTCCTGGTCCAAAGCCCTCCCAGACAGACCTCCCTCAGACCCACACTACACCTACAGCGAGCCCCCCCCCATGATCTTTGCATGCTCACATACACGTCCTGCTCTAAAGCTCTGCCAGACAGACCTCCCTCAGACCCACACTACCTACAGCGAGGCCCCCCCCCATGATCTATGAATGCTCACATACACGTCCTGGTCCAAAGCTCTGCCAGACAGACCACCCTCAGACCCACACTACCTACAGCGAGGCCCCCCATGATCTATGCATGCTCACATACACGTCCTGGTTCAAAACCCTCCCAGACAGACCACCCTCAGACCCACACTACCTACAGCGAGGCCCCCCCCCCCCCCCATGATCTATGAATGCTCACATACACGTCATGGTCCAAAGCTCTGCCAGACAGACCACCCTCAGACCCACACTACCTACAGCGAGCCCCCCATGATCTATGCATGCTCACATACACGTCCTGGTTCAAAGCCCTGCCAGACAGACCACCCTCAGACCCACACTACCTACAGCAAGGCCCCCCATGATCTATGCATGCTCACATACACGTCCTGGTGCAAAGCTCTGCCAGACAGACCACCCTCAGACCCACACTACCTACAGCGAGGCCCCCCATGATCTATGCATGCTCACATACACGTCCTGGTGCAAAGCCCTGCCAGACAGACCACCCTCAGACCCACACTACCTACAGCGAGGCCCCTCCCCCCATGATCTATGCATGCTCACATACACGTCCTGGTTCAAAGCCCTGCCAGACAGACCACCCTCAGGCCCACACTACACCTACAGCAAGCCCCCCCCCCCCTCCTCATGATCTATGCATGCTCACATACACGTCCAAAGCCCTGCTAGACAGACCTCCCTCAGGCCCACACTACACCTACAGCGAGGCCCCCCATGATCTATGCATGCTCACATACACGTCCTGGTGCAAAGCCCTGCCAGACAGACCACCCTCAGACCCACACTACCTACAGCGAGGCCCCTCCCCCATGATCTATGCATGCTCACATACACGTCCTGGTCCAAAGTTCTGCCAGACAGACCTCCCTCAGACCCACACTACACCCACAGCGAGCCCCCCCCCCCCCATGATCTATGCATGCTCACATACACGTCCTGCTCCAAAGCTCTGCCAGACAGACCTCCCTCAGACCCACACTACCTACAGCGAGGCCCCCCATGATCTATGCATGCTCACATACACGTCCTGGTGCAAAGCCCTGCCAGACAGACCACCCTCAGACCCACACTACCTACAGCGAGCCCCCCCCCCCATGATCTATGCATGCTCACATACACGTCCTGGTTCAAAGCCCTGCCAGACCACCCTCAGACCCACACTACCTACAGCAAGGCCCCCCATGATCTATGCATGCTCACATACACGTCCTGGTCCAAAGCCCTCCCAGACAGACCTCCCTCAGACCCACACTACCTACAGCGAGCCCCCCATGATCTATGCATGCTCACATACACGTCCTGCTCCAAAGCCCTGCCACAGACCCCCCTCAGACCCACACTACACCTACAGCGAGCCCCCCATGATCTATGCATGCTCACATACACGTCCTGGTCCAAAGCCCTCCCAGACAGACCTCCCTCAGACCCACACTACCTACAGCGAGCCCCCCATGATCTATGCATGCTCACATACACGTCCTGCTCCAAAGCCCTGCCACAGACCCCCCTCAGACCCACACTACACCTACAGCGAGCCCCCCCCATGATCTATGCATGCTCACATACACGTCCTGGCTCAAAGCCCTACCAGACCACCCTCAGACCCACACTACCTACAGCGAGCCCCCCATGATCTATGCATGCTCACATACACGTCCTGCTCCAAAGCCCTGCCACAGACCCCCCCATGATCTATGCATGCTCACATACATGTCCTGTTCCAAAGCCCTGCCAGACAGACCTCCCTCAGACCCACACTACCTACAGCGAGCCCCCCCCCCATGATCTATGAATGCTCACATACACGTCCTGCTCCAAAGCTCTGCCAGACAGACCTCCCTCAGACCCACACTACCTACAGCGAGGCCCCCCCCCCATGATCTATGAATGCTCACATACACGTCCTGGTCCAAAGCTCTGCCAGACAGACCACCCTCAGACCCACACTACCTACAGTGAGGCCCCCCATGATCTATGCATGCTCACATACACGTCCTGGTTCAAAACCCTCCCAGACAGACCACCCTCAGACCCACACTACCTACAGCGAGGCCCCCCCCCCATGATCTATGAATGCTCACATACACGTCATGGTCCAAAGCTCTGCCAGACAGACCACCCTCAGACCCACACTACCTACAGCGAGCCCCCCATGATCTATGCATGCTCACATACACGTCCTGGTTCAAAGCCCTGCCAGACAGACCACCCTCAGACCCACACTACCTACAGCAAGGCCCCCCATGATCTATGCATGCTCACATACACGTCCTAAGCCCTGCTAGACAGACCTCCCTCAGGCCCACACTACACCTACAGCGAGGCCCCCCATGATCTATGCATGCTCACATACACGTCCTGGTGCAAAGCCCTGCCAGACAGACCACCCTCAGACCCACACTACCTACAGCGAGCCCCCTATGATCTATGCATGCTCACATACACATCCTGCTCCAAAGCCCTGCCAGACAGACCACCCTCAGACCCACACTACCTACAGCGAGCCCCCCCCCCCCATGATCTATGCATGCTCACATACACGTCCTGGTTCAAAACCCTCCCAGACAGACCACCCTCAGACCCACACTACCCACAGCAAGCCCCCCATGATCTATGCATGCTCACATACACGTCCTGGTCCAAATCCCTGCCAGACAGACCTCCCTCAGACCCACACTACACCTACAGCGAGCCCCCCCCCCCCCATGATCGATGCATGCTCATATACACGTCCTGCTCCAAAGCTCTGCCAGACAGACCTCCCTCAGACCCACACTACCTCCAGCAAGGCCCCCCCATGATCGATGCATGCTCACATACACGTCCTGGTTCAAAACCCTCCCAGACAGACCACTCTCAGACCCACACTACCTACAGCAAGGCCCCCCCCATGATCGATGCATGCTCACATACACGTCCTGGTTCAAAACCCTCCCAGACAGACCACTCTCAGACCCACACTACCTACAGCGAGCCCCCCCCATGACCTATGCATGCTCACATACACGTCCTGGTCCAAAGCTCTCCCAGACAGACCACTCTCAGACCCACACTACCTACAGCGAGCCCTCCCATGATCTATGCATGCTCACATACACGTCCTGGTTCAAAGCCCTGCCAGACCACCCTCAGACCCACACTACCTACAGCAAGGCCCCCCATGATCTATGCATGCTCACATACACGTCCTGGTCCAAAGCCCTCCCAGACAGACCTCCCTCAGACCCACACTACCTACAGCGAGCCCCCCATGATCTATGCATGCTCACATACACGTCCTGCTCCAAAGCCCTGCCACAGACCCCCCTCAGACCCACACTACACCTACAGCAAGGCCCCCCATGATCTATGCATGCTCACATACACATCCTGCTCCAAAGCCCTGCCAGACAGACCACCCTCAGACCCACACTACCTACAGCGAGCCCCCCCCCCCATGATCTATGCATGCTCACATACACGTCCTGGTCCAAATCCCTCCCAGACAGACCACCCTCAGACCCACACTACCTACAGCAAGGCCCCCCATGACCTATGCATGCTCACATACACATCCTGGTTCAAAGCCCTGCCAGACAGACCACCCTCAGACCCACACTACCTACAGCGAGGCCCCCCATGATCTATGCATGCTCACATACACGTCCTGGTTCAAAACCCTCCCAGACAGACCACCCTCAGACCCACACTACCCACAGCAAGCCCCCCATGATCTATGCATGCTCACATACACGTCCTGGTCCAAATCCCTGCCAGACAGACCTCCCTCAGACCCACACTACACCTACAGCGAGCCCCCCCCCATGATCGATGCATGCTCATATACACGTCCTGCTCCAAAGCTCTGCCAGACAGACCTCCCTCAGACCCACACTACCTCCAGCAAGGCCCCCCATGACCTATGCATGCTCACATACACATCCTGGTTCAAAGCCCTGCCAGACAGACCACCCTCAGACCCACACTACCTACAGCGAGGCCCCCCATGATCTATGCATGCTCACATACACGTCCTGGTTCAAAACCCTCCCAGACAGACCACCCTCAGACCCACACTACCCACAGCAAGCCCCCCATGATCTATGCATGCTCACATACACGTCCTGGTCCAAATCCCTGCCAGACAGACCTCCCTCAGACCCACACTACACCTACAGCGAGCCCCCCCCCCCATGATCGATGCATGCTCATATACACGTCCTGCTCCAAAGCTCTGCCAGACAGACCTCCCTCAGACCCACACTACCTCCAGCAAGGCCCCCCCATGATCGATGCATGCTCACATACACGTCCTGGTTCAAAACCCTCCCAGACAGACCACTCTCAGACCCACACTACCTACAGCAAGGCCCCCCCATGATCGATGCATGCTCACATACACGTCCTGGTTCAAAACCCTCCCAGACAGACCACTCTCAGACCCACACTACCTACAGCGAGCCCCCCCCATGACCTATGCATGCTCACATACACGTCCTGGTCCAAAGCTCTCCCAGACAGACCACTCTCAGACCCACACTACCTACAGCGAGCCCTCCCATGATCTATGCATGCTCACATACACGTCCTGGTTCAAAGCCCTGCCAGACCACCCTCAGACCCACACTACCTACAGCAAGGCCCCCCATGATCTATGCATGCTCACATACACGTCCTGGTCCAAAGCCCTCCCAGACAGACCTCCCTCAGACCCACACTACCTACAGCGAGCCCCCCATGATCTATGCATGCTCACATACACGTCCTGCTCCAAAGCCCTGCCACAGACCCCCCTCAGACCCACACTACACCTACAGCGAGCCCCCCATGATCTATGCATGCTCACATACACGTCCTGGTCCAAAGCCCTCCCAGACAGACCTCCCTCAGACCCACACTACCTACAGCGAGCCCCCCATGATCTATGCATGCTCACATACACGTCCTGCTCCAAAGCCCTGCCACAGACCCCCCTCAGACCCACACTACACCTACAGCGAGCCCCCCCCCATGATCTATGCATGCTCACATACATGTCCTGTTCCAAAGCCCTGCCAGACAGACCACCCTCAGACCCACACTATACCTAGAGCAAGGCCCCCCCCATGGTCAAAAGCCCTGCCAGACAGACCTCCCTCAGACCCACACTACCTACAGCGAGCCCCCCCCCCCCATGATCTTTGCATGCTCACATACACGTCCTGGCTCAAAGCCCTACCAGACCACTCTCAGACCCACACTACCTACAGCGAGCCCCCCCCATGACCTATGCATGCTCACATACACGTCCTGGTCCAAAGCTCTCCCAGACAGACCACTCTCAGACCCACACTACCTACAGCGAGCCCCCCCATGATCTATGCATGCTCACATACACGTCCTGGCTCAAAGCCCTACCAGACCACCCTCAGACCCACACTACCTACAGCGCAGCCCCCCATGATCTATGCATGCTCACATACACGTCCTGGTCCAAAGCCCTCCCAGACAGACCTCCCTCAGACCCACACTACACCTACAGCGAGCCCCCCATGATCTATGCATGCTCACATACACGTCCTGCTCCAAAGCCCTGCCACAGACCCCCCTCAGACCCACACTACACCTACAGCGAGCCCCCCCCCCCCATGATCTTTGCATGCTCACATACACGTCCTGGCTCAAAGCCCTACCAGACCACCCTCAGACCCACACTACCTACAGCGAGCCCCCCATGATCTATGCATGCTCACATACACGTCCTGCTCCAAAGCCCTGCCACAGACCCCCCTCAGACCCACACTACACCTACAGCGAGCCCCCCCCCATGATCTATGCATGCTCACATACATGTCCTGTTCCAAAGCCCTGCCAGACAGACCACCCTCAGACCCACACTATACCTAGAGCAAGGCCCCCCCATGGTCAAAAGCCCTGCCAGACAGACCTCCCTCAGACCCACACTACCTACAGCGAGCCCCCCCCCCCCCATGATCTATGCATGCTCACATACACGTCCTGGCTCAAAGCCCTACCAGACCACCCTCAGACCCACACTACCTACAGCGCAGCCCCCCATGATCTATGCATGCTTACATACACGTCCTGGCTCAAAGCCCTTCCAGACCACCCTCAGACCCACACTACCTACAGCGCAGCCCCCCATGATCTATGCATGCTCACATACACGTCCTGGTCCAAAGCCCTCCCAGACAGACCTCCCTCAGACCCACACTACACCTACAGCGAGCCCCCCCCCCATGATCTTTGCATGCTCACATACACGTCCTGCTCCAAAGCTCTGCCAGACAGACCTCCCTCAGACCCACACTACCTACAGCGAGGCCCCCCCCCATGATCTATGAATGCTCACATACACGTCCTGGTCCAAAGCTCTGCCAGACAGACCACCCTCAGACCCACACTACCTACAGCGAGGCCCCCCATGATCTATGCATGCTCACATACACGTCCTGGTTCAAAACCCTCCCAGACAGACCACCCTCAGACCCACACTACCTACAGCGAGGCCCCCCCCCCCCATGATCTATGAATGCTCACATACACGTCATGGTCCAAAGCTCTGCCAGACAGACCACCCTCAGACCCACACTACCTACAGCGAGCCCCCCATGATCTATGCATGCTCACATACACGTCCTGGTTCAAAGCCCTGCCAGACAGACCACCCTCAGACCCACACTACCTACAGCAAGGCCCCCCATGATCTATGCATGCTCACATACACGTCCTGGTGCAAAGCTCTGCCAGACAGACCACCCTCAGACCCACACTACCTACAGCGAGGCCCCCCATGATCTATGCATGCTCACATACACGTCCTGGTGCAAAGCCCTGCCAGACAGACCACCCTCAGACCCACACTACCTACAGCGAGGCCCCTCCCCCCATGATCTATGCATGCTCACATACACGTCCTGGTTCAAAGCCCTGCCAGACAGACCACCCTCAGGCCCACACTACACCTACAGCAAGCCCCCCCCCCCCTCCTCATGATCTATGCATGCTCACATACACGTCCAAAGCCCTGCTAGACAGACCTCCCTCAGGCCCACACTACACCTACAGCGAGGCCCCCCCCCCATGATCTATGCATGCTCACATACACGTCCTGGTGCAAAGCCCTGCCAGACAGACCACCCTCAGACCCACACTACCTACAGCGAGCCCCCCCCCCCATGATCTATGCATGCTCACATACACGTCCTGGTGCAAAGCCCTGCCAGACAGACCACCCTCAGACCCACACTACCTACAGCGAGCCCCCCCCCCCATGATCTATGCATGCTCACATACACGTCCTGGTTCAAAGCCCTGCCAGACCACCCTCAGACCCACACTACCTACAGCAAGGCCCCCCATGATCTATGCATGCTCACATACACGTCCTGGTCCAAAGCCCTCCCAGACAGACCTCCCTCAGACCCACACTACCTACAGCGAGCCCCCCATGATCTATGCATGCTCACATACACGTCCTGCTCCAAAGCCCTGCCACAGACCCCCCTCAGACCCACACTACACCTACAGCGAGCCCCCCATGATCTATGCATGCTCACATACACGTCCTGGTCCAAAGCCCTCCCAGACAGACCTCCCTCAGACCCACACTACCTACAGCGAGCCCCCCATGATCTATGCATGCTCACATACACGTCCTGCTCCAAAGCCCTGCCACAGACCCCCCTCAGACCCACACTACAGCGAGCCCCCCCCATGATCTATGCATGCTCACATACACGTCCTGGCTCAAAGCCCTACCAGACCACCCTCAGACCCACACTACCTACAGCGAGCCCCCCATGATCTATGCATGCTCACATACACGTCCTGCTCCAAAGCCCTGCCACAGACCCCCCCCATGATCTATGCATGCTCACATACATGTCCTGTTCCAAAGCCCTGCCAGACAGACCACCCTCAGACCCACACTATACCTAGAGCAAGGCCCCCCCATGGTCAAAAGCCCTGCCAGACAGACCTCCCTCAGACCCACACTACCTACAGCGAGCCCCCCCCCCATGATCTATGAATGCTCACATACACGTCCTGCTCCAAAGCTCTGCCAGACAGACCTCCCTCAGACCCACACTACCTACAGCGAGGCCCCCCCCCCATGATCTATGAATGCTCACATACACGTCCTGGTCCAAAGCTCTGCCAGACAGACCACCCTCAGACCCACACTACCTACAGCGAGGCCCCCCATGATCTATGCATGCTCACATACACGTCCTGGTTCAAAACCCTCCCAGACAGACCACCCTCAGACCCACACTACCTACAGCGAGGCCCCCCCCCCATGATCTATGAATGCTCACATACACGTCATGGTCCAAAGCTCTGCCAGACAGACCACCCTCAGACCCACACTACCTACAGCGAGCCCCCCATGATCTATGCATGCTCACATACACGTCCTGGTTCAAAGCCCTGCCAGACAGACCACCCTCAGACCCACACTACCTACAGCAAGGCCCCCCATGATCTATGCATGCTCACATACACGTCCTAAGCCCTGCTAGACAGACCTCCCTCAGGCCCACACTACACCTACAGCGAGGCCCCCCATGATCTATGCATGCTCACATACACGTCCTGGTGCAAAGCCCTGCCAGACAGACCACCCTCAGACCCACACTACCTACAGCGAGCCCCCTATGATCTATGCATGCTCACATACACATCCTGCTCCAAAGCCCTGCCAGACAGACCACCCTCAGACCCACACTACCTACAGCGAGCCCCCCCCCCATGATCTATGCATGCTCACATACACGTCCTGGTCCAAATCCCTCCCAGACAGACCACCCTCAGACCCACACTACCTACAGCAAGGCCCCCCATGATCTATGCATGCTCACATACACATCCTGGTTCAAAGCCCTGCCAGACAGACCACCCTCAGACCCACACTACCTACAGCGAGGCCCCCCATGATCTATGCATGCTCACATACACGTCCTGGTTCAAAACCCTCCCAGACAGACCACCCTCAGACCCACACTACCCACAGCAAGCCCCCCATGATCTATGCATGCTCACATACACGTCCTGGTCCAAATCCCTGCCAGACAGACCTCCCTCAGACCCACACTACACCTACAGCGAGCCCCCCCCCCCCCCATGATCGATGCATGCTCATATACACGTCCTGCTCCAAAGCTCTGCCAGACAGACCTCCCTCAGACCCACACTACCTCCAGCAAGGCCCCCCCATGATCGATGCATGCTCACATACACGTCCTGGTTCAAAACCCTCCCAGACAGACCACTCTCAGACCCACACTACCTACAGCAAGGCCCCCCCATGATCGATGCATGCTCACATACACGTCCTGGTTCAAAACCCTCCCAGACAGACCACTCTCAGACCCACACTACCTACAGCGAGCCCCCCCCATGACCTATGCATGCTCACATACACGTCCTGGTCCAAAGCTCTCCCAGACAGACCACTCTCAGACCCACACTACCTACAGCGAGCCCTCCCATGATCTATGCATGCTCACATACACGTCCTGGTTCAAAGCCCTGCCAGACCACCCTCAGACCCACACTACCTACAGCAAGGCCCCCCATGATCTATGCATGCTCACATACACGTCCTGGTCCAAAGCCCTCCCAGACAGACCTCCCTCAGACCCACACTACCTACAGCGAGCCCCCCATGATCTATGCATGCTCACATACACGTCCTGCTCCAAAGCCCTGCCACAGACCCCCCTCAGACCCACACTACACCTACAGCAAGGCCCCCCATGATCTATGCATGCTCACATACACATCCTGCTCCAAAGCCCTGCCAGACAGACCACCCTCAGACCCACACTACCTACAGCGAGCCCCCCCCCCCATGATCTATGCATGCTCACATACACGTCCTGGTCCAAATCCCTCCCAGACAGACCACCCTCAGACCCACACTACCTACAGCAAGGCCCCCCATGACCTATGCATGCTCACATACACATCCTGGTTCAAAGCCCTGCCAGACAGACCACCCTCAGACCCACACTACCTACAGCGAGGCCCCCCATGATCTATGCATGCTCACATACACGTCCTGGTTCAAAACCCTCCCAGACAGACCACCCTCAGACCCACACTACCCACAGCAAGCCCCCCATGATCTATGCATGCTCACATACACGTCCTGGTCCAAATCCCTGCCAGACAGACCTCCCTCAGACCCACACTACACCTACAGCGAGCCCCCCCCCCATGATCGATGCATGCTCATATACACGTCCTGCTCCAAAGCTCTGCCAGACAGACCTCCCTCAGACCCACACTACCTCCAGCAAGGCCCCCCCATGATCGATGCATGCTCACATACACGTCCTGGTTCAAAACCCTCCCAGACAGACCACTCTCAGACCCACACTACCTACAGCAAGGCCCCCCCCATGATCGATGCATGCTCACATACACGTCCTGGTTCAAAACCCTCCCAGACAGACCACTCTCAGACCCACACTACCTACAGCGAGCCCCCCCCATGACCTATGCATGCTCACATACACGTCCTGGTCCAAAGCTCTCCCAGACAGACCACTCTCAGACCCACACTACCTACAGCGAGCCCTCCCATGATCTATGCATGCTCACATACACGTCCTGGTTCAAAGCCCTGCCAGACCACCCTCAGACCCACACTACCTACAGCAAGGCCCCCCATGATCTATGCATGCTCACATACACGTCCTGGTCCAAAGCCCTCCCAGACAGACCTCCCTCAGACCCACACTACCTACAGCGAGCCCCCCATGATCTATGCATGCTCACATACACGTCCTGCTCCAAAGCCCTGCCACAGACCCCCCTCAGACCCACACTACACCTACAGCGAGCCCCCCATGATCTATGCATGCTCACATACACGTCCTGGTCCAAAGCCCTCCCAGACAGACCTCCCTCAGACCCACACTACCTACAGCGAGCCCCCCATGATCTATGCATGCTCACATACACGTCCTGCTCCAAAGCCCTGCCACAGACCCCCCTCAGACCCACACTACACCTACAGCGAGCCCCCCCCCATGATCTATGCATGCTCACATACATGTCCTGTTCCAAAGCCCTGCCAGACAGACCACCCTCAGACCCACACTATACCTAGAGCAAGGCCCCCCCCATGGTCAAAAGCCCTGCCAGACAGACCTCCCTCAGACCCACACTACCTACAGCGAGCCCCCCCCCCATGATCTTTGCATGCTCACATACACGTCCTGGCTCAAAGCCCTACCAGACCACTCTCAGACCCACACTACCTACAGCGAGCCCCCCCCATGACCTATGCATGCTCACATACACGTCCTGGTCCAAAGCTCTCCCAGACAGACCACTCTCAGACCCACACTACCTACAGCGAGCCCCCCCATGATCTATGCATGCTCACATACACGTCCTGGCTCAAAGCCCTACCAGACCACCCTCAGACCCACACTACCTACAGCGCAGCCCCCCATGATCTATGCATGCTCACATACACGTCCTGGTCCAAAGCCCTCCCAGACAGACCTCCCTCAGACCCACACTACACCTACAGCGAGCCCCCCATGATCTATGCATGCTCACATACACGTCCTGCTCCAAAGCCCTGCCACAGACCCCCCTCAGACCCACACTACACCTACAGCGAGCCCCCCCCCCCATGATCTTTGCATGCTCACATACACGTCCTGGCTCAAAGCCCTACCAGACCACCCTCAGACCCACACTACCTACAGCGAGCCCCCCATGATCTATGCATGCTCACATACACGTCCTGCTCCAAAGCCCTGCCACAGACCCCCCTCAGACCCACACTACACCTACAGCGAGCCCCCCCCCATGATCTATGCATGCTCACATACATGTCCTGTTCCAAAGCCCTGCCAGACAGACCACCCTCAGACCCACACTGTACCTAGAGCAAGGCCCCCCATGGTCAAAAGCCCTGCCAGACAGACCTCCCTCAGACCCACACTACCTACAGCGAGCCCCCCCCCCCCATGATCTATGCATGCTCACATACACGTCCTGGCTCAAAGCCCTACCAGACCACCCTCAGACCCACACTACCTACATCGCAGCCCCCCATGATCTATGCATGCTCACATACACGTCCTGGTCCAAAGCCCTCCCAGACAGACCTCCCTCAGACCCACACTACACCTACAGCGAGCCCCCCATGATCTATGCATGCTCACATACACGTCCTGCTCCAAAGCCCTGCCACAGACCCCCCTCAGACCCACACTACACCTACAGCGAGCCCCCCCATGATCTTTGCATGCTCACATACACGTCCTGGCTCAAAGCCCTACCAGACCACCCTCAGACCCACACTACCTACAGCGCAGCCCCCCATGATCTATGCATGCTTACATACACGTCCTGGCTCAAAGCCCTTCCAGACCACCCTCAGACCCACACTACCTACAGCGCAGCCCCCCATGATCTATGCATGCTCACATACACGTCCTGGTCCAAAGCCCTCCCAGACAGACCTCCCTCAGACCCACACTACACCTACAGCGAGCCCCCCCCCATGATCTTTGCATGCTCACATACACGTCCTGCTCCAAAGCTCTGCCAGACAGACCTCCCTCAGACCCACACTACCTACAGCGAGGCCCCCCCCCATGATCTATGAATGCTCACATACACGTCCTGGTCCAAAGCTCTGCCAGACAGACCACCCTCAGACCCACACTACCTACAGCGAGGCCCCCCATGATCTATGCATGCTCACATACACGTCCTGGTTCAAAACCCTCCCAGACAGACCACCCTCAGACCCACACTACCTACAGCGAGGCCCCCCCCCCCCATGATCTATGAATGCTCACATACACGTCATGGTCCAAAGCTCTGCCAGACAGACCACCCTCAGACCCACACTACCTACAGCGAGCCCCCCATGATCTATGCATGCTCACATACACGTCCTGGTTCAAAGCCCTGCCAGACAGACCACCCTCAGACCCACACTACCTACAGCAAGGCCCCCCATGATCTATGCATGCTCACATACACGTCCTGGTGCAAAGCTCTGCCAGACAGACCACCCTCAGACCCACACTACCTACAGCGAGGCCCCCCATGATCTATGCATGCTCACATACACGTCCTGGTGCAAAGCCCTGCCAGACAGACCACCCTCAGACCCACACTACCTACAGCGAGGCCCCTCCCCCCATGATCTATGCATGTGCTCACATACACGTCCTGGTTCAAAGCCCTGCCAGACAGACCACCCTCAGGCCCACACTACACCTACAGCAAGCCCCCCCCCCTCCTCATGATCTATGCATGCTCACATACACGTCCAAAGCCCTGCTAGACAGACCTCCCTCAGGCCCACACTACACCTACAGCGAGGCCCCCCATGATCTATGCATGCTCACATACACGTCCTGGTGCAAAGCCCTGCCAGACAGACCACCCTCAGACCCACACTACCTACAGCGAGGCCCCTCCCCCATGATCTATGCATGCTCACATACACGTCCTGGTCCAAAGTTCTGCCAGACAGACCTCCCTCAGACCCACACTACACCCACAGCGAGCCCCCCCCCCATGATCGATGCATGCTCACATACACGTCCTGCTCCAAAGCTCTGCCAGACAGACCTCCCTCAGACCCACACTACCTACAGCGAGGCCCCCCATGATCTATGCATGCTCACATACACGTCCTGGTACAAACCTCTGCCAGACAGACCTCCCTCAGACCCACACTACCTACAGCGAGGCCCCCCATGATCTATGCATGCTCACATACACGTCCTAAGCCCTGCTAGACAGACCTCCCTCAGACCCACACTACCCACAGCAAGCCCCCCATGATCTATGCATGCTCACATACACGTCCTGCTCCAAAGCCCTGCCAGACAGACCACCCTCAGACCCACACTACCCACAGCAAGCCCCCCATGATCTATGCATGCTCACATACACGTCCTGCTCCAAAGCCCTGCCAGACAGACCACTCTCAGACCCACACTACACCTACAGCGAGCCCCCCCCCCATGATCTATGCATGCTCACATACACGTCCTGCTCCAAAGCCCTCCCAGACAGACCACTCTCAGACCCACACTACCTACAGCGAGCCCCCCCCCATGATCTATGCATGCTCACATACACGTCCTGGTCCAAAGCTCTCCCAGACAGACCACTCTCAGACCCACACTACCTACAGCGAGCCCCCCCCATGATCTATGCATGCTCACATACACGTCCTGGCTCAAAGCCCTACCAGACCACCCTCAGACCCACACTACCTACAGCGAGGCCCCCCATGATCTATGCATGCTCACATACACGTCCTGCTCCAAAGCCCTGCCAGACAGACCACTCTCAGACCCACACTACCCACAGCAAGCCCCCCATGATCTATGCATGCTCAAATACACGTCCTGCTCCAAAGCCCTGCCAGACAGACCACTCTCAGACCCACACTACACCTACAGCGAGCCCCCCCCCCATGATCTATGCATGCTCACATACACGTCCTGCTCCAAAGCCCTGCCAGACAGACCACTCTCAGACCCACACTACACCTACAGCGAGCCCCCCCCCCATGATCTATGCATGTTCACATACACGTCCTGGCTCAAAGCCCTACCAGACCACCCTCAGACCCACACTACCTACAGCAAGGCCCCCCATGATCTATGCATGCTCACATACACGTCCAAAGCCCTGCCAGACCACCCTCAGACCCACACTACCTACAGCGAGGCCCCCCATGATCTATGCATGCTCACATACACGTCCTGGCTCAAAGCCCTACCAGACCACCCTCAGACCCACACTACCTACAGCGAGGCCCCCCATGATCTATGCATGCTCACATACACGTCCTGCTCCAAAGCCCTGCCAGACAGACCTCCCTCAGGCCCACACTACACCTACAGCGAGGCCCCCCCCCCATGATCTATGCATGCTCACATACACGTCCTGCTCCAAAGCCCTGCCAGACAGACCACTCTCAGACCCACACTACACCTACAGCGAGCCCCCCCCCCATGATCTATGCATGTTCACATACACGTCCTGGCTCAAAGCCCTACCAGACCACCCTCAGACCCACACTACACCTACAGCGAGGCCCCCCATGATCTATGCATGCTCACATACACGTCCAAAGCCCTGCCAGACCACCCTCAGACCCACACTACCTACAGCGAGGCCCCCCATGATCTATGCATGCTCACATACACGTCCTGCTCCAAAGCCCTGCCAGACAGACCTCCCTCAGGCCCACACTACACCTACAGCGAGGCCCCCCCCCCATGATCTATGCATGCTCACATACACGTCCTGCTCCAAAGCCCTGCCAGACAGACCACTCTCAGACCCACACTACACCTACAGCGAGGCCCCCCCCCCATGATCTATGCATGCTCACATACACGTCCTGCTCCAAAGCCCTGCCAGACCACCCTCAGACCCACACTACCTACAGCAAGGCCCCCCATGATCTATGCATGCTCACATACACGTCCAAAGCCCTGCCAGACCACCCTCAGACCCACACTACCTACAGCAAGGCCCCCCATGATCTATGCATGCTCACATACACGTCCAAAGCCCTGCCAGACCACCCTCAGACCCACACTACCTACAGCAAGGCCCCCCATGATCTATGCATGCTCACATACACGTCCAAAGCCCTGCCAGACCACCCTCAGACCCACACTACCTACAGCGAGGCCCCCCATGATCTATGCATGCTCACATACACGTCCTGCTCCAAAGCCCTGCCAGACAGACCTCCCTCGTGCACCCTTATGTCCTGCTTTGCTTTGACTCCTCCCAATCTTTGGGTGTGGTCCGTCTGCGTCCCTCGGTCGTGCTCTGTGATGCACCTGTGTATGTAAACCACTCCGACACCGCCGGGTCTAGCTAGCGCTATACACAACGTATAAAATATGACGTGACCTGCCCTCTGCCGTGCCGGGGAGGGCCTGCGCTGCCCCCGCCCGCGAGGAGGCACAGGCACCCCCCCCCCCCCCCTGCTTAATGTGCCCCCCCCCCGGGACTGCATGGCCCCTCCTGCCGACCCCTCACGCGTTCCCCAGCCGGCGGCGAGCCGGGCCGCGCTGCTACCTGCGGGGGGAGGTACTTACCCTACGGACAGACGGACCGACCGCAACGGCTCAGAGCGACGGACAGGCGCGAGCAGCAAGAATGGCGGGACGCATGGGCGAGGAGGTAAATAAACCAGAGCTCGCCCACCGGCGCGCCGGAAGTGACGTCCTCAGGCAGCGCCGGACAAGGGATTCCAACCACTAGACCGTCTGGAACCCGCTCGCTCCAGCGATGACGCGCATCAGCGCGCGCCACGCCCCCAGCGACCGGAAACAAGGGCAGCGGGGCGTCCTGGGGGGGGGGTCAGGCTCTTATTTATATATTTATTTATTTATGCATTTTTATATAGCACGGACTTTACCCGAAGGCGTCAGAGCGCCACATGATACATGATGAGAACATTACACAGGAACCGATTACAAAAGTAGATGTTATGTTACATAAGGTAAAAGTGACAATTGTGAGCAAACAAAATACATGAGGTAGTAAAAATTGCACAGGAGGAAAAAGTGACAAGTGTGCAGTTACAAGAGAAAACAAAGTATAATTTGAGGTATAATACTGCAATAAGTATATAATAACTCAGACACAAGAACAAGCGTTACGTAGGCAAATGTGGCACTTGTGCAAGTATCAAAGGTAAAAACATGTGAGAGGTAGCAAACCGTGTGTTGCAGGGTCAAAGTGGTGAGTGCATGTTACAAAAGGGCACCGAACACAAGTACATGGAAAATACTGCAAAAAGGCAGACACTCCAACCCCAGGAATACACTGGGAAGGCACTATCATGGTCATGGAGAGTAGAAAATATCAGTAGTGGGAGGCCTTCCTCCAAATAACAAGAGGACGTGAATTACTTTTGGAGGTGCCTCCAGAGGAGGAGAACTTTGAGGTCCCTTTTGAAGGCCTGGGAGGAGGCGGTGGTCCGGAGCTGAGGCGGAAAGGAGTTCCAGATTCTCACTGCGTTGCCTGAAAAGGATTGGGCCATTGTTCTCTCCTTCTTGAAAGTGGGAGGTTCAAGTAGTAGATTCTCAGCATTGCGTGAAGGTCTAGAGCCTCCAGAGAGTTTCAGTTTATTCGCCAGGTAGCGGGGAGAGGAGGAGTGCAAGGCTTTGTGGGTGATACAAGCGGTCTTGTGGATAGCTCTAGCCTCGAAGGGAAGCCAGCGGAGGGTAGATAACATCGGTGTGATGTGCTCGCTTCTTTTGGCCCCATAAATGAAGCGAGCTGCAGAATGGAAAACAGACTTAAGTGAGGACAGGTGAGATTTGGGGAGGCCAGTAAGAAGAGAATTGCAGTAGTCTAGTCTGGAGAGGACCAGCGATTGCACAAGGGTTATAAGGTCCTGCTCCGGGAAGAAGCGACGGATTCCCCAAATAAGGCGCAGTTGGTATCGAGCAGATTTTGCAATGGAATTGATGTGGGGAGTTAGATTGAGTTTTTTGTCTAGTATGACACCAAGGGATTTTGCGCTGTCAACAATGATGGGTTTATTGTTTAGTAGATTCATCTGATCCATCCATGATTGAACCGGGGGAGGAGAGAGTGAGGAGGAGAAGAGGAGGAATTCAGTTTTGGAGGGATTCAGAATCAGTTGATGAGTTGACATCCAGTTTTGAATGAAGTCGAGAGTAGAACTTTGGATGGAGAGATCGTGAGTGGAGGCAACCTTGAGGTAGAGTTGAGTGTCGTCTGCATAGAGATGATAGTGAATCCCGGATTTGCTTAGGAGATTTCCCAGTGGTTCTAAATAGAGATTGAACAATGTGGGTGCAAGTATAGAGCCTTGGGGAACACCTTGACCTACCGCCACAGGAGAAGAAAGACTGTTCGCTATTTTGATCATTTGAGATCTGTCCGAGAGGAACGATGCAAACCATTTAAGCACAGTACCCTCCGTGCCCATTCTCTGTTGAAGAATATTGAGGAGGGTATTGTGATTGACAGTGTCAAAGGCTGCAGACAGGTCAAGGAGAATTAGAAGACAGGACCCCCCTGAATCGAGTATCCTCAGCGCGTCATCAACCACTTGCAGTAGGGCTTTTTCAGTGCTGCAGTTTTGGATGAATCCGGATTGACAGTTGTCAAGAAGATCATTGTCCTTGATATGACGATAGAGTTGTTTTGCTACACATCTTTCTGTGACCTTCGCAAGAAAGGGAAGGTTAGTGATGGGGCGGAAGTTGTTGAGGTCATTAGTATCAGCAGTTGGTTATTTAAGCAGAGGGGTGACCTGCCCAGTTTTGACGGAGACAGGAAGAGAGCCTTGCCAGAGGGAGAGGTTGATCAGAGTGGTCCAATAGAAAGGGAATGGGTATAAAAGTCAATGGCAATGGCACTGGGGATAGGGTCAAGAGAATGGTTGGAGGGCTTTGTTTCACGTATGCACTTGAGAAGGGCATCCTCAGATATGGGGTCAAAGCTCTGCCAAATGGCTAAGGATTTGGGCTCCTCTGGAGGGGTAGGATGAGCGACCTGATCCACAAGTGATTTCACTTTTTCATCGAAGAAAGTAGCGAAATCCGCTGCTCTCTTTGTAGAATCCTCCACCTTGGAGGTTGAGGGAGAGCAGCTAGGAATCTTGATGAGATCGAACAGTTTTTTGGATCTATTTTAAGCAGAGTCAAGGAGGGTTTTGAAGTGCGCCGCTTTCTCAAGGAAGATGTGTTTGTGGTACTTGGATCTTGCTGAGCGAAGCATGGCCACATTGTCGGTGGAGGGGAATTGCCTCCATTGTTTCTCCAGGAATCTTAGCTGCTTCCTTTCCTCATAAAGGGATTTGTTGAACCAAGTTGCTGAGGGAGTGGGCCTTGTCCTTTTGCTTTTGAGTGGAGCGACGTTATTAATTTCAGCTGCAAGAACTGTGAGGCATTGGGAGGTGAGATCGTCAACAGCTAGGTTCGGGTCTAGCCTTGGAAGTGATAACAAAGCTGATTCACAGAGGGGACCAACATCAATGTTTTTGGCGTCACGGAACCAGGAGATGGCCCTCTTGGGTTGGCCAAGAGTTATAGAGTGTGAAAGTTGAAGAGAGAATGGGATGAGGAGGTGTTCAGACCAATCTACAAGAATTGGGTTAGTGGTAGAAAGCATGCCTGCTTTAGAAATAACAAGGTCCAGGATTGCACCCTTAGAGTGTGTTGATTCAGAACAGTGTTGAATAAGATCGTTTGCAGAGAGGAAGGTGGCCAGTGAGTTCGCAGAGGAGTCTTGCGGTACGCCCCAGTGGAGATTGAAGTCACCCACGAAGGTCTGATTGTCACTTTGCGAGTATTGGTCGCTAATGAAGTCAGTGAGATCTTCCATAAACGAGGGGCCACTACGAGGCGGGCGGTAAATGACATGGAATCTGAGGGGGGAACGGTGTTGCAATTGAAGCTCAAGAGAAAGGCATTCAAAGGTGTGGGAGGAGCTGATAGGAGAAGCCTTAAGTTGGAGGGCGTTTCTAAAGATGACTGCAACACCTCTCCCCGTGTTGTTGTCAGTTCTGTCATTCCTCAATATAGAATAGCCTGTGGGTAATAGGAGATCAAACATAGAGTGAGAGGTATCTTTGAACCAGGTCTCTGTGAGGAAGAGCATGTCAATATTGTGAAGGGTGATGGTATCAGAGATTTCAAGTTTGTGTTTTACTGCAGATCTGCAGTTGTGAAGCATACAGCGCAGCTCTGTCAAGACTGTTTTGGTGACGGGGGCACTTGGGCTCTGAAGGGTGATCGGGATATTGTACTTATGCGGAGGTGCTCGGGAGGGTTTAGGTGGATGCTTTGTTCTGACAGAGGTGATGGTCGGAATAGTGTAGATCGTGGGGTTGCTAGGGTATGCCGGATGAAGAGGGGTGGCGTTCAAGGGCTTGTGTGAGTTAACTAAATTTGCAGACGATAGGTTGAGCTTGGCTGTATTGGGGTGAGGGGGCGAGGTGCATCTCGTGGGAAGTTGGGAATGAGTAGAGGTGCATGGAGGGGTAGAGATCTTAGAGCATAAAAGTGAAATGGCAGCTGTAAGCTGGGAGATGGAGGTGATAAGAGAGCCTAGCGTATTTTCCAGTGAGAATGAGGCAGAGCACGAAAGGTTGGGTGGCTCGATTGAAACAAGGGGGGGTGGAACTGGTGGTGGAAGGCAGGGAGAGGTGGGGGGACCGGAGGTAAGTTAGGGTGTGGTGTTCACAGGTGGGGAAAGGTGGAGGTTGAGATCGGGAGTTAGTGAGTTGGAGGTTAGGGGGGAGTTTTCCTTGTTGGTGTTGCAAGAGGGAGAGGAGTTAAGGACAAATTTAGGGGGAGACGGGTGCGGAACACGGCGGTAGGGAAGAAGGAGAGGGGAGGCCTGTGTGGAGTCATGGGAATGTGGGAGGTTTGGGAGTAAAAGAAGTGCAGTGGGTGTGGAGGTCCTGTCAGTTAGGAGAGGCGGCTGTGAGGGAACGGGCATCTGGCAGAGTGAGGGGGGTTGAGAGAAAGGGAAGTTGAGGAAAGGAAGTGGTACTGCTGGGCCCGGGGGAGGGAAGTGGAAGGGGTTACTAGGAGGGGAAAGGGAGTAGTGCAGCATTACTGGAGGAGTAGGAGGGAGGAGAGAGATGCAGTGGGATTGTGGAGAAAACGGGGTGAATAACGAGGGGATGGAAGGAGGGATAAGGGGAGCATATGGAAAGTTCATTGGGGGAGAGGGTTGGAGGAGAGGTGGACTAAAAAGGGAGGTGATGGGGAGAAATATGGGGGAGGAGAAGAGATTGGAGTAACGGGATGGTGCAGATGGGGCGAGGAGCAGTCACAGCGTCTCATGGGGCCCGGGGCCCCCTCTCTCTGCCAGCACCGGTTTGATGCCCGGGCCCTCGCATGACAGTGACTGCTCTCAGGTGCACCTGCCGCAGGTACAGACGGCCTGACGTCATGGCTGACGTGAGCCGTGACATCATCACGCAGACTCGAGGTCACCGACGAGGAAAGGGTGGCGCCATCTTAACACGTGTCCTTTAATGAAAGGATAAGGGACTCTTTAGCAAATTAAACCATTTAAATTCTCAAAAAGAGCTGCCTGAAAACCAGGAGAGCAGCCGGCTTCATCCACCTTACACCGTGTCCCTGCACGCAATCTTACTTAATCTGACCCACAAAACAGTGCAGAAAGGTAAAGTCTATTTAAAAAAATAAAAAGAATCGATCTAAAAAACAACCTTAAAAATAACTCATAAACAAACAAAAACAATTGCTAGCAGGCTATCATGTATATTAGTATTTCTACAACAGTAACATTGTCAATTAAAAAACGATAACACCCTCCTTCACACCTACTAAAGTGATATTTTTGCTAAAGAGCAGGTGTAAATGAAAGTGCAATACAACAACTGCACTGTTGTACTTATTCCTGCTGCTCAGCCTAGAATGTTGGTGTGAGAGCTTGTTGGAATGTTGAGTGTGTAAGACGGTCAGTTGGATGAAGGGCTGAGTGGCAGGAGGCTGTTCCTGGTGGGGTTTCCCTATCTTATTCTTAACTTACCATCTTACATGAATAAAGTAACTACAAGGACTACGCTACGTTTATTTACAACATGCACATTCTATTGACCAGTGTGTCTCGACGTCTGTGTATATTGCTGGTGTGTGGTAATCTTTTAATGGACACCTTCTTCTGGCACTGGTCACTGACGGACTATACCATTGTGCAGTTTTTGTTGATCCAGCGACACTCAATGGCCTAGAACAGGGGGCACGCGTTGACCCAGAGGGCTACAATCCTATGTTTGAGACAACAATGGCAGGTTACCATCTCACCTGGCAGGACTCATTTGACCCATCTAGATCAGAGACACAAGACTCAGTTTCATTCACTAATTCTACGAGCTCAGGAAAGTTCAGGGGTCGCTTAAATGTGAACTCACTTGTGTCCGATTCGGGGGGCAGATAGGCCCCATAGTGCTGAGCATGAGGGTCACTCGGCCTCACATTGACATCCACAAACGTCAAGGTGCCATCGGGGTTCAGGGTAAGGGTGGGGTGGCTACTTGCTTCTGGAAGTCTGCTGGCTGTGGCTTCTCAGGGTAGCAGCCAGAGGCCACAGTGTTGTCCTTCAAGATGCACTTAGCTGACAAGGCTATGAAGGTCAGCAGTGCCAGCACACTCAGGGCCACTAAAGAAATGATTAAGTAGAGCGTCATATCTGATTTACCCCTGGGATTGATCTTGAAATCGCAAGACGTGTGGCTCTCTTCCCGGATGTCGTCTTCCAGGGACAGCAGCAATGGTGACAGTGGTGGACAGCGGCGGGTCCCGTTGTCCTTGACCAGGATGAGGATTCATTGGGTTAGGTTATCTCTCTCTTGGAAGCCCCTGGCAGCCCAGAGCTCTCTGATGTACAGGGATATCCGGAACAGAGATGGGTCTGTACACTGCAGTAGGCTGTAGGAAAGCCAGGCGTTGTGGCCGGAGTCCGCGTCCACCGCCATCACCTAGCTGACCAGGAACACTACGGGGAAAGAGGGCCAGATTCTTTGATCAAGTGTGAGCTCGTTGGAGGGCACGGGGTACATCACCACAGGGGGGTTGTCGTTTTGATCCCAGATATAATTGTCCACGGACATGTTGGATCCAAGTTTCGGACTCCCAGCGTCCTTTGCGACCCCAGTGACCTGCAGAATCTGAATGCTTTTGTTGTTGATGTTGCCCATATTGGAGCTGATCTAGGTGAAGGAGGAGACGGGGAGCCGTCCAGGTGCCGCTCCGCGATGGAGTATGTGATGCAAACTTTGTCGTCCTGGTCCGAGGCGAACACAGTGCATAGCAGAGCGCCAGGCTTGTTATTCTCCTTGATTTGGGAACTTAAGGAGGGGTGCGAGAACCGCAGAGGGTTGTCAGTGATGTCAGAAATGTTCACAACCACTTTCTTCTGTGTGCCCACGGGGGGTCCCCAGATCTGTAAACACCAGTTCTAGGGTTTACTGAGGCACACTCTCCATGTCCAAAGCCTCCCCTGTGACCAGCGAGTAGTGATTGCCCAAAGACTTCACCCAAAGAAGATTTCTAGACGCACCTGCCCCTTCTGTCCAGAATCCCGGTCCCTCACCCAGAAGACCCCCACCACCGTACCCACCGGGGTATCAGCAGCAGCGCTCTAGAGCCACTTCAAAGTAGGCACCGCTTGAACGGCTCTCTGCCTGCGAGTTGGGGAGGGGATGGAGGCTGAATCACACAGCTCTAGGGGGAGGAAAGCAAGTGGGGGGAACAACCAGATCATTTCAACTCATTGGCCAAGAGATCCTCCTACGGCCATCCAGTATCACAATCATACATTTCCCCGGGATGTGGCCCACCCACGGGCTTAAAAACAACATAGCGTGGAAGACCGCTCTTCATTTTGTAAAACATTTTCTGCGTATTCACAAATCCTGCCGAAAATATTTGAAAAAAATGCTTTTTCGGCGCTAAGGGTCACAGGGACCCCCTGACCAGGCCTAGGGGGGGCAGGGTGTTTCTAGCCTACCCCCTTTTCTTTTTTTAATCCCTTTCTTCCCTTTTTCTTGTGACTCAGTACCGTGTCACAAGATGGCTGCCAGAGACAAGCTCATGATCGGGAGGGTTCGCAGATCCACCAGGGTCACCAGGTATCGATATTTTTTAATTTTTTTAAGTTCTCAGGAACTACTGAACGGATTTACACCATTTAACAAACAACGCTTTCTGAACCAAGAGCCACCCTTTTTGCCAAATTTGGGGTACATCCGTTCAGCAGTTCAGGCTGTAGCTTTGTCTAAAATTTCCTATGGAAATTAACATGAAGAAAACATGTTTAGGGACCCCCCTTTTTTCTCGGTCCCCGCTCGATGAATCACCCCGAAACTATCAAGACAGGAGCTAATCTGAGTAGACCATTAGTTTTGAAAATTTTGCAAAGATTTATCAAACGGCACCAAATATATTGGCAAAAGAAAAAAAGTTTTTTCTATGGAAACCAGTAGGCCTGGGCAGTGAACCTCGCTCCGTTCGCGGCGTTTGTGGAGTTTTCTGCTCTCCGCGGAGCTCGCAGAGTGCAGAAAACTCCGCTTCGGGATGTGCAGCAGAGTTTTTTCCCTGCTCGCGAACAGTAAGTTCGCGAGCTGCTGCTCAGGTAGAATTTCTACCCGAGCAGCATAAAAACCATCACAAACTGCAGTTCGCACTGCACTACGCCACTCGCAGAAGTTTGCGGAAATTTGTAACTTTGCGAAGTTCCACGTGGCAAAACTCTGCGAACTACGCCCAGGCCTTGAAACTAGGTCCTAACTATAAATACCTACTGGCGACTGTTGCATCATTTATGATCCCTAATAGCCTTCCAGAAGAACTTAGCAAACCTGTAACTTTATTCAGTTTTACATTCTAGATAGATTGTCCTTTGGCAACACTCCTAAAGTAGTAGGGTTTAGCACAACACCTGTGACAATAAAGGGTCCCAAAAATGTGCACAGATGGGGGCTACGCCAACATAACCTAATCTAAAGGCCTAGTATGCTTTTTTTTTTTAAAAAAAGAGCCACAGGATAGAGGGGAGTGGAAGGGAGGACACCAAATGAGTCACTGACTCCCACAACATTGACAGCTGAATCTCAGCCTTCTCTGAAAGACATTCTGTCAGTAGTAACTAATTCCACAGCGGTCCTACAACAACAAAAAACAACTTGTGCTACCAGACTTCTAGACTACTATTATGAGAAGGTTGAAGTGATAAGACCAGGTCTCTAGCCATAGTCCATGTCAAAAAGCTAGAAGATGTTGTCAAAAAGCCAGTGATCGATGCACTATTGCTACAACAGAGAGGTGAAGGGTGCTTGAAATAATATCTGCTTCATAGGAATCCCTGAGAGGGCACTGCAATCCAGAATACAACTTTTCTTAAACACTGGATAAAGTTGTCCTTGAGCCAAATGGACTCTGCTATCTTCTCAATTAACAGGTCATGCAGAGCCCTGGTACCACAGCTTTCCCCTGATGCACATCAAGGGGTATTTGAAGATTCATAAACTACGGAGATGCTATCCTACAACCAGAGAACAGGTCATGCTGCCTACAATAACTTGGCAGTCCTGATCCTTTTTGGTTCTACACAAGTGACCAGATTTTGATAGCTTGCTTTAAAATGTATGATTTTTCCTGGTCATGTTCATAGTCATCGGTAAGGGGAAAACATAGCATTTTCAGTGGCCAGAGGATGTGAGGGATAGCTTGTTAGATCAAGAATACAAGGTCAGAGAAACTGGACAAAAGAACCTCCAACCATGAGGAATACAAGAGAAACATCAAAGATGGTCCGCGACAGACTCGTCCATAAGCACTTGAAGCAGGCTTTTATGATCCAATGAATACTCCACTTCAAAAGGCTGTCTGTTGGAAAGGACCGGGTGGGAATCCTGTCAACAGTGAACAGCTCCCCGCAAGCATAGAGGGACTCACGTAGGACAGAGGTTCGGCAACCAAAAACACGGTTAACTCTTGGTCCGTGTCTTTGTTGCAGGAAGACAACCACCACCAATCAGACGCAGCGTTACGGGAAGGAGATCCCAACAATCAATCAGAGACGACGCTACGGGAGGAAGACCAAAACCACCAATCCGGTTGGAGGATTCAAGAGGAAAAGACCGGGCTGGACGGACAACACAGTGATGTCATGGGAGCCGAGAGAGGACGCGGAGAAGATGCCTGAGAAGTCGGAAAAAACGGAGAACGAGAGAGAAGAAACGCGGCAACGGAGGAGCCCACGGAAGACACCGGTGACCTGGAGGAGTGGTCCGAGGAGTGGTGGATCACGTCTCCCCCCCAGGAGGGCGCAACCGCCGCCGTAACTCAGGAGAGTTACGGCCCGGACGGTGAGTGACTCGGGACATTGGGCTTAGTTGGAGCTTAAACAGGAAGCGGGAGGGAACGTGTAGGGAGGAGGGTGGAAAGGGCACTCTACATAGAGCACACCAGGCTACTTCATCCTTAAATACCCTATTGCCCTCACACCTCCCTGAGCACTACCTTCCGGCACTCCACCTTTGCTTGATCTCAGCACTTCCCCAAAACTAAGAAAAGCCTCCAGCAGTATAAAAGGCACAAGAAAACGTCACCGGGTGAGGTGAAGGTTAGCCTCTTCTTTAGAGTCCTGAGAGCGGACTACTGACCGTCCTCCTTGTCTTTTCTTTTGAGCATCCTGGGGGTCGGCAGACATCAAAAGAACCGTGAAAGGAAGAAGAGGACCCTGAACATACCAGTCAAGATCCAATTGTACCAACATAAGGACTAATATTCAGGGTCTAGGGACACATGTTTTCAAAATTGTAGCAAGGAAGCAGCCCACAGGCCTACTGGACCGAACAACGCTGGCTGGGTTGGCGCCCCAAGAGTGAGGCTGACTGGAGGAGGTCCGCACGGCCCAGAGACCCTGGCAACACCACCGCAGGTGGAAGCGGGGTCCGCAACCACTAAGCCCACTGTGAGTACCTACAACATAGACTGCAGCCTTGCGTACATTGCCGACTAAGCGTGACCCAAGCGGACTGAACGGGCATTGGTGATCCGACCCGTCTGGCCTCCCCCCGACTGGGCGCTATATTGTTTTGCGCCCTGCTTGGTCTCCCCCCACCCCGGTTTCTCACTCCACCTGGCAGCAGGCCGGGGGCGGTGTGTCACCTTAGTCTTGCAGCCGCCATCATGCACGGAACACAACTGCAGGACTGTTTCATGCTGTATCCCCGGCCACACTAGCGAAGATAACGCACTCCCACAAAGACCAAAGGGCCGCCCTGGAAGGAGTTGGTCTTTCGTCCGCAAACCTGAGGGGTCGACGGACGCTACCTCTCTCCAGCTGACTCATCTGGAACTCCGACAGGCCGACAGAGGTTCGCTTCTCCTCCGTGCAGGCGGCGGGTATTACGGGTGGGTCCCACTGATTACTCTGTGTATCCTTGTGGATTCCTGGGCTTTCTCGCTCCATATTTATCACCATGGCCACAAATGTAAATGTAAATGTGTGTGTCTTGTAAAGCGTACTGCTACCCGGAGGCGTCCTGGTGCTATGGACCGCTGGGGAAACCGTCCTGGCTTTCCCTGTGAGATGTTCCCTCCTGGGTATCTCCAAGGTGAAACCAGGCATCCCCGGCGTTTGTGGGGGGCCGTTGTGGAGATGAGGCAAGCTAATGCCCAGAGATGCCGAGTGTGATCCCTGGTTAGAGTAGGCACCAAGGCGAGAATTATCGAGTCCGCTGACCCTGGTCCACGACCCTGCCGCGTCGGGAATTGAACCCTGGTCCCGGCCGTCCTCTGCTTCCGGGTCTGCCGCCTCTAACCAGTGAGCCACACCACTCCACAAGAGCTTAAGTCCCAAACACAAAAGCAACTTGCTAAATTTGTTTGGTCTCGACAGGGAGAAGATACTGAGACAACGCCGGGCGAGTACCCCAAGATTTAACAGTCCCGCACTTCCTCAAAAACTCTCACTCTCGAAGATGTTATGGAAGCTATCGCTGGAGTGAGAACGTTGCTGGAAACCCTGATTGACACTGTTAACATAGAAGTCACCCTAATCCGTGCCGATCTAAAGAAAATGGACTCCAGGGTGAAGGATGTTGAAATCACCATGAAAGCTTTAGTGTCCGACACCTTAGCGCTTCAACGACATGTAGCTCAGCTCCAAGACCGCCAGAAAAAAATGGAAGAGCTCCCGGACGATTATGAAGGAAGGGCAAGGCGGAACAACATCCGTATATTAGGGGCCCTGGAAAAATCAGAGGGACCAGCCGTGGATCTCTTTGTGGAGGATCTGGTCTCAATAAACTCAAACTGAAGCGCCTCTCAGGGTACTTCTCAATTGAACGACCCCACAGAGTACCTGGTGGACGCCCCAAACCTACGACATGTAGCTCAGCTCCAAGACCGCCAGAAAAAAATGGAAGAGCTCCCGGACGATTATGAAGGAAGGGCAAGGTGGAACAACATCCGTATATTAGGGGCCCTGGAAAAATCAGAGGGACCAGCCGTGGATCTCTTTGTGGAGGATCTGGTGCTCAATAAACTCAAACTGAAGCGCCTCTCAGGGTACTTCTCAATTGAACGACCCCACAGAGTACCTGGTGGATGCCCCAAACCTGGTGCCCCTCCTAGACCTATTATAGCGAGGGTCTTCAACTTCCGTGATAGGGATGTCCTCCAGCATATGGCAAGAGCGGGCCCACCGGTCAAGATTGATAACGCACATATTACCTTCTTTCCTGACTTTACAGTCAAAGTTCAGGCCCAGAGGCGCAGCTTCACTGCGGTCAAAAAAGCCCTACGAGAGAAAGAGATCAAGTACTCTATGCTCTTCCCCGCTAAACTCCGAGTTGAAGCCGAGGGGGAAGTCATGTTTTTTTCTCTCCCCAGAAGACGCATGGGAATGGATTGAAGGATGGCGCCGAGTTGGGAAATCACCGGATGGCAGCGGCGCTAAAGATCACAGCAGCAGTCAGCGTGTCAGCGTTCCGCCCCATCACAGGACTGTCGCATGGAAGAGGACCCCCATGAGGTGACGCTGGACTACCACGTTGACTTCCTTTTCACTCTCGCTGACTCTATGGAGGGCACTCTTGGGCCCATTGTGTGATCCCCTGCAGCCCCTATGTGGGGACCGCATAGGACTCTACCACTACCAACGCTGAGGAATCATGTTCCGCGGTGGGGACGCGTCTCAGGGACATAAGCTCCTAACAGTTTGTATCTTGCCCTTTTTTCCTCCAATTTAACCTGGCTACTACTCGGTTGAGTATGTAATGTTCCAATATGCTGTGATCCATATAATTTTGCATTAGGCGAGGGGGGATGGCGGTTGGCCAAGCACCCTTCCACAAATGGGGTGGGCGACAGGTACCCTGCCATGTTGGGGTGTGGGCAGGGAGGGAGGACAGGGGTGGGGGTGGGAGGACAGTTGGGTTGTTCGATGTCACTGTAATCTTTATGCAGTGCATTCAGATGTACAAGTCAGGGAGGAAAGTACAGAGAGGGGAGGGGGGTAGATTGGGGTTATTCTGTTATAGTTATGTTTACACCGAGCGTCTACACACATCCAATTCTACTTAGATCCAGAACGGCACAATGCACTCAGTCTTCGCGCGGGGGGGAGGGCGGAAGGGAGGTCCTGTCCAGCATGATCCAGGTGTCCTGGTCTCCCACATCAGAGGGGACAGGTGCACTAATCACTCCAAGACTGCATTTCCTCTTTGACATATACCTTTACCCACCATGACAGCTACGACAAAAACCAAGTTGTCAGTGATGACATGGAACGTCAATGGTCTGGGGAACAACATCAAAAGAGGAGTGGTCTTACAATATCTTAAGAGACACTCTCCTGATCTGATATTATTGCAGGAAACACATCTGGTGGGGAACAGCTGCAAAGCTCTGAATAGATGGGGGTACACACTTCTGGCCCATGCAGGATTCACATCCGGCTCCAGGGAACTGGGGTACTTGCACGTAAAAACCTTGTACTCACACCCACCCGAGTTTGGACTGACCCGCAGGGCAGGTTTGCAGTTGTTGAGGCGGTGTGGGAGGGCAAGCCAATAAACGTGATACTGGCTTATATTCCAACCTCCCTGGGTAAGCCGGCGCTGCAGGACCTAGGTAAAATTCTCATAGACCTCCCCCCCAGGTACGCTGGTGCTGGGCGGGGATTTTAATATGGTAATGGACGACAGATTCGACATCCCCAACCAACAACTCCCAGACGTAACACTCACATGGCCGAATT
This sequence comes from Lissotriton vulgaris, assembly GCF_964263255.1. NCBI lineage: Eukaryota > Metazoa > Chordata > Amphibia > Caudata > Salamandridae > Lissotriton > Lissotriton vulgaris. The sequence continues at coordinate 18,416 of NW_028247112.1, read as the reverse complement.
TACCCAAGCAATGGATCTTACGGATATCTGGCGCACTCTAAATCCCACCACCATATATTTTACACACTACTCTAATGCACTCAAGAGCATGACCTGCATTGACTATTACCTCACTTCCCTCGCAGACATCAGCCACTTTTAACACCCCCGGGGACTCCCGAGGGGTATCTCGGATCACTCCCCTGTTACAGTAGAGTTAACTTTTCATTGAGGCAGTACCCGGGGCCCAATTGTTATTAACCCATGGCTTCTTGCAATCCCAGACATCAGGGAGACCCTAGCGGACCAAACGGACCACTACTTCCAGGAAAAACCTTGGATTGGTTGATCAGCAATAACCATTTGGGAGGCGTATTAGGCAGTCATCAAGGGCCATACATTAGCACTGAAGTGCAGATATCTCCAAAGTCAGACAGAGCAGCTGACAACTAGAAAGTGACCTGCTTCAATTAGAAACTGAACATACCGCACCCCCCTCAGATGCTACGGCCCGCTCCCTCCGAAACAAACAACTGGAATATAAAGCTCTAGCCCGTGAAAAAACTCAGGCACGCCTCCTCCACACCGGTCATAGAGTTTATGTGAGAGAGCTGGAAAGATACTGGCTTGGCTCGAACGTCGAGATCAGGCAGGTAGATGGGGCCCTGAGCTCCTTCCGGATGATGGTCCAAGGATAACAGACCCTCAAGAGATAGCTGATACATTCGCTGACCACCTGGAGAAAGTATATACGTCCAGGTCAGAAGCCTCCCCTGAGGACTCACGCCAACTCCTCAGTGAAATGAATCTGCCCATACTCTCAGATAGTGACAGGGAGGCCCTGGATGCCGAAATAACTGCAGAGGAAATATGTAAAGCCATATATGCCATTAATTCAGGGAAATCAATGGGACCAAACGTGGTCCTGATCGAATTTCTCAAAGGGATAGCCACTAAGGTGGCCCCCCACTTCAAAAGCATGTAAGAGGAGAGTTTAGAACAGGGGGCTCATCCTCTGTACCAGAGACTGGCCTCCATTGTGGTCATACGTAAACCCGATAAAAAGGCGACAACCTGTAGTTCCTACAGGCCCATCTCACTGATCATCTCGGAAGCCAAGGAGTTGGCCAAAATCCTAGCCTCCCGTTTAATCGCAGTCCTCCCCTCGTTGGTCCATGAGGACCAATCTGGGTTTATACCGGGACAAAACACCGCTCTAAATATTCGCCGAGTACATAACGTACTTGGGAGGCAACCCTTCATACTAGAAGACGCGGCTGTACTGTCACTAGATGCCGCCATGGCGTTTGATTCAATAGAATGGCCTTATCTTTCTGAAGTCTTGGCCCGGTTTGGTTTTGGACTCCGGTATAAAAAATGGGTGAAACTGCTGTACACGGAACTGTTGGGACAAGTTTGGGTTAATAATCCTACTTCACGCACATTCGTCCTACAGAGGGGAACCAGACATGGGTGCCCCCTTGCTACAGCGCGGCTCCAGAAATTATTTCTAAATATTACTCACCGTTTCCCTGAAACCTTTAAACACTCAAAAACATGCACCAGTGGGGCCCATAACACTGCACATTTACCCTATTCACTTACACTTGGTTTCAAGGCTTCTGGTGAATCACAATGGAGAAATGCTGTAACATTTGGTGGAGTGTCTAAAACCTATTTAATATTTACACTAAAAGTTCAAAACAATTTTACCATGGTTTTATATTAAACACTTATAATCAGACACACCATAATGGCAATGGATCTGCTAGAACGAAAATTAGGCGTAGGAAGAAACAAAGACCAGCTTTTAATTCTTAATTTATCTAATCTTTATTCAAAGCAAACTTTTAGTATGTCCGACATTATGCATTTATTTATTCTTTATTCAACAATTCTTAAACTTTATTTCAAAACATGATCATTTTATTAAGAGCTCAGAAAATCGCTTTCTTATAGAATTCAGTAAAGTTTAGCAAAGAACAGATAGTTCCAAATTCAGTCTCTCCTAACATCCCTGACTAACACCCTCATCTTATCCTAACAGTCCTGCAAAGCAAACAAATAAGAAATTCATGAAAGTTCTTACATCCAGAAATCGGTCAGCAAACGGGCAGCATCTCCGATAGAAGTGGAAAAAGCGACCCCAACCTTACAAGTCCAGGAGTTTTTATACCCTAATTCTCAACTTAATCTATGTAGAAAAGTAACTAACATCACCATCTTGTGTTCTGATTGGATACATTCGGGTGGATGTGCATTTGTTATTCACATGATTCAGCTAATTTAATAAGCGTCCATTGTTTAAGCAGTCCGTGGCCTAGGCACATCACATTTTAGCAACATTGCCCTTCTTTTCCATGGTTTGGGCATCAGATCATTCATGCTCGGCACCCATCCTAGGTTCCGGATATTGAAACCTTGAACTTCTCCCTCAAGCACAGTCAGCTCACTTGGGCTGGCAGAAATCTTTGGCGCGCCTGCGCAGACCAATACCCACTCGCAGTAGCTCAGAGCGGCCATTTTCTCACTAGGCCTCACAGGCCACATTCAGAACTATCATAAAAACAAACAAAAATTCATGTTAATTTTAATAATGAAGCCCATTCTGTTTACCTCCCCCCCTGCTAATGTTTCCCATTAGTCGTTACCTAGCAATATGCCACACAAATGCGTTTTATACTTACATAATCAACCCTCTCCTTTCACAAAACATATACAAAAGCACATTTAAATAGCATTTTATTTATACTAAAGCTATGCGTTAATCCACAACACAACAAAAATACATTATTAGCTAGTATTATTGCAACATATAAGCAAAATTAGTTTTCCCCGTGTGTAATTTAAAACAAAAATAAAAATAATGTGTGCATCTTATTCTATGCTTGATTAATTTCATAAAACATGCAATTAGTAATCATTATAGTTATGGGACATTGATTTCATGAGGGGTACACAACATTTTGTGTTTGCCACCTCGCTCCATCACCCTCTCTCTTCTATTATTCGCATTAACGCTCGAACCCCTAGCCAACTGGGTAAGACAGGATTCCTCGATACGCGACATGAGAAGATGGGGAGAGGACATAGAGGACAAAATCTCGCTGTATGCCGACGATATCTTGATTTATTTGGCCTCCCTGCGGTCATCACTTAATAGTCTGCTTCACGTCATCACTAATTTTGGTAAATATTCGGGGTATACCATAAATTGGTCCAAATCTGTACTCTACGTCCTGCACGGCCAGCCACCGACACTACCCCGGGGGTACAGGCTTACAATGGCCGCGGGGGGGATTCAAATACTTGGGTATATTTGTTACAAATGACCCACAGCTATTTTGCAACAACAATCTCATGGGCCCCCTCCGACGGTTAAAAAATTACGTTAAACACTGGCGGACACTCCCTTTGTCACTCCTTAGGCAGGCGGCCCTGTTTAAAATGCTTGCACTCCCTATATTCCTATATGTGCTCCAGAACTGCCCAGTCCCAATTGCAGATACTTACTTTGAGGCTATTGAGGGGGAGGTCCGTGCCTTGCTGTGGGATGGAGATGCACCCCGTATAGCCCTCCGTAAACTAACCAAGGGGTGGTATGATGGTGGAATAGCCCACCCAGACTTGCGCCTCTACTACTGGGCTACGCAACTAGTGGCCACGAACCAATGGATACACGGATCCCCTTCCAACCCTGCATTCCACCTAGAACGATATCAAACTGGGCGTGAGGGATACCTAGGCGCTCTCTACACTAAGACCCGAAAGGGCCTCTACCTGGGACCTATGTCACAAACAGTGCATGTCTGCCATCAGGCCATCAGGCGGCTGGGATGGGCAAACACATTTACTAAAGCCACACCGCTCTGGTCCTCCGAACGACTGGGCTTGCTTTGCCACCACAAAGGATTCAACAAATGGGACACTATTGGGATAACTAATATAGGAGACCTACTATGCAAGGGCAAACTCCTCACCTTTAGAGAACTTCAAACCAAACATGCACTTGCACCGAGTGAAATTTGTAGATATTTACAAACCAGGCACGCACTCCTCACCAATATCCCGGACCTATCCTCACTACCAGACTCGTCTCCTCTAGAAGATAGATTGTTTGCTGAACCACTCTTGACTAAGGCAGTCTCATGTACGTATCGCAAACTTTGCAACAACATGCCCAACCCCTTCCAGACCCTTTGGGATCAATGGCAAGGGGATGTGGGATCAATAGACCAAGAGGACTGGCAAACCACATTAATGTCTCACAGGGAAACTGCGATTAACCACCGCTTCCGCCTTATCCAATTGAAAATCCTGCACAGGGCCTATCTATCGGGGTACTCCTGCCTAAGATAGGTAGTCGACAGACCCCTGGTGCCTTAGACGCTGTGGGCAGGAAGGCACCTTTTATCATATACTATGGGACTGCCCCGAGGTTCGCCCTCTATGGGAAAATGCGACCCGCAAAATGAATGACGCCCTGGGTAAACTGTTCCAATTGTCGGCGAAAACAGGGATATTGAATATATGGGATCTGACTGACCGAACAGAAATCGAGCAACAATGGGTGGCATTGGGGTACCTATTGGTAAAAAGGGCCATAGCTATGCTCTGGGGTTCTGATAAAAGACCGTCCACAATTGGGTGGGTAGCGGAAATGGATCGCTGCATGATAGCAGAGAAGGAGGTCTACAAATTACGGGGTTGCCCCAAGAAGTGGGATAAGAAATGGGGAGGATGGAACATTTTTAGGGGAGAAATCTGTACGTCACCAATGGAAGACATGGCAATGCGCACTCGGACTGAACTCTAAAATTCTGTGTGCTTGGACCCTATATTATATGCATAATGATGTACAGTGTTGTTGCTTATCAGACTTATCAGACCGGCTCTGTGCTTTCACTTCAATAAAATTGTTTTAAAAAAAAAGAAGCAGCTCACTAATATTACTGCAGATAATCTCTATGACGCTGTCCCATTTCTCATATGTGGGATCCTGTGTGGATCTAAAAGATTTTTTTTATGGATGGTGCATTAAACAAAAACACATATGTCTAAAACATGTCTGTAATAGACTCCCACACATTACCCAGATTACAAATAAATGATATGAAAATGCTATTTGCAACAATCTGTTTAAGAATTATTCAAGGTCATCAGGGCAAGACTCTTAGCAGAACAGAGCTGACTCTATCAGGGAGTCCCCTGAAAGGCAGGGGCCCTCGGCCAGAGCCCACTTTGCGAAAGGGGTGGTTCCAAGGACGAGGACTTCTGTCTTCTCCAAGATGAGCTTCAGACAGCTGCTGCTCTTCCAGGATGCGACTTCTTTCATTCCTTCCTGGAAGCTGAGTCTGGTGGTGATGGGGTCCTTAGTGAGAGAGAGGATGAGCTGTGTGTCGTCGGCGTAGGATACTATGCTGAGTCCAAGCTGTCTAATGATGGCAGCGAAAGGGGCCATGTAGATGTTGAAGAGCGCGGGGCTGAGCGATGATCTTTGGGGTACTCCGCAGCTGATCTGTGTGGGTTCGGAGATGAAGGGCAGGAGTCTGATTCTTTGGGTTTGGCCAATGAGGAAAAAGTGGATCCAGTAGAGGAAGGTTCCCTGTATGCCGGCGTCCTGGAGTCTGGGGGTGAGAGTGCGGTGGGAGACAGTGTTGAAGGTTGCAGAAAGGTCTAATCAGGCCCAGGGCCAGTGCAATGTTGAAAACACAGTGAAAACACACATATGCATTAGGGTACACTTACCATTGGCATGACCTACCCTATAGGTCCCTAGTAGATAATAGAGCAGGGGTATTAAAACTACATATAGGTCCCTAGTATATAATAGGGCATGGCAGTTGTTGGACTTGGCCCTTCTGGCAGGTTCACCCCTAAACTTTTTGCTTTTTAAATGTATGGTGATACTTAGGTGGTTGTTTTTCTCCTAGTACAGGTGTTGCTAGTGAGGTCCAGGTTCCCTGCGTGACCTTTTCCTAAGGTGGTTAGGGTGCGTAGGTGGTACTTACCTGTTACCAGTGATTACTGGTTGTGTGCTCTATTTTCAATTTTTGTGCTACATTGATGTTATATGCTAAGTTCTAAAAAGTGCCTATTCCTTACAATGGTCCAGGTGGCCCTGTCTTGTGCATATCCCCTGTAAATTCTGCCCGTGCCGATGGCACATTGTAAAGTGTGTGTTTTTATCTAGTGTGTTTTTATCTAATGTGTTTGGTATAATACAAAGGCTATTTTTATATAACCTTGTGTGGAGTTTCCTTTGTGGTGGGCCGTGGGTGTTGTTGTTGGGGGTGCGCGCGCAAACGCTTAAGTTACATAGCCTCCGAGTTTAGCCTTGCTGCTCGTGTCACGTTACCAAGGGGGTGAGCAGGGGTTATCTTGGCATGTAACTCCCTTGCCCTGACTTAGAGTGGGGTCTCTGACTGACTTTGGCGCAAGCCTTGGCCAGCCAGAGATCCCATTTCTAACAGCAGTTTAGAGGCCAACAGCCCTCTCTGCACTTGCATGTGTGCCCTGCACAGGCCTGAGGTCATTTTTTAAAAAGCGCTGCCTTGCAGCACTGTTTTAAAAAGTAAATTAACTCCAAACTCGACTTTGGTGATAGAGGCACTAAAAAAGTGATAATCAACACTATTTCTGCATGTTCAGTACTCACAGGGTCTCTTCTTGATGTCCCAGGGGTGGGGGTCATATAATCATGAGCAGGGTCCTCATAAAAGATGTTTTATATGCCCCGGGGATAGAGAAATTGCACATTTCACTTCCCCCATTGTAGTAAAGTGCCTCCCAAAATCGACTTTGGTGGTATGAGCACTGTGGAGTGTGGATCTACACTAGTGTTGCATATTCAGGACCCCCAGGGTCCCCCCTAGGTGTCCCAGGGGTGGGAGTCATGTGACTATGAGCAGGGCCCTTATAAGCAATGTTTTAAATACCCTAATGATGGAGACATTGCATGTTAGACCTGTCAGCCCTAGGGTGGTCTTTCCCTGTTTTTTTCGCCCTTGCCTCATTTTTCCCACCTACTTTTTGTTGGCCCTTAGGTCTTCGGGGACCTTTTCATGGCTAATCCATGTTAGGGTGCAGGTGCTCTCTACTCCAAACATGGCTGCCACCGGCCCCTGCTACTGCAGCGTGGTCTTTTAGTGTAGCACCCTAGTTGCCAGGAGCTGGATGGGACCCCATACATTGCTGCAATACCAGCCTGCCATCCCCTGTCCCTAGGTAGAGTGGGGAAGCTCCTGGAACCTTCCAGAAGAAAGGCGGAGCCTATTTTTGCCGCCTTAGAGAGTGGTCACCTGACCTGGGCATATACAAGCAAGGGAGGGAACTTTTTCTAGTCAGTTGGGGCATCACTGACCTGGGGAACCCACGCAGGAGATTTAGACGGGAGGGCCTAGTTAGGAACTTATGCCACTGGGAGTGACAGGATTTAGGTGCTGCCTCTTAAGCTGAGTGAGGTGTCCTAGACTAGCCCCCTGATCTGGCCCAGCGGTAGGGAACCCCAGGGCCCATCTGCAGTGACTGAGGAAAACTCATCCAGCCCCCAACTCAACCCCCCCCCCCAACTTCAAGAAACCATCACCTAAGGGCGCAGAACCATCCAAGCGCCGAGAAGACTACTTTCCTTTGACCAGAGACTGCTGGGGGATCGACCAGGTACTGGACTGTGCTGCCCTGCGCACTCACCGCCTCCTCTGGGCCCCCCCTGGCCCTACCTGTCTCCCCCTGGCTGAACTCCTCTGCTGTCTCTGCTGAACTGTGTGAGAAACGCTATCTCCTGCTCCCCCCCTGTCCAGCGCTGTATTTGAGACTGTCCGTCCTGTCAGGAGTTTTGAGACTGCCTTACCTCCTGCCGGCCCTATCTGCTGACTGACTGGCTAAGCGCTGCACTCAGTTCCCCTGCCCAGCGCTGCGACGGAGATTACTGGAATTGACCCCTGGCCCGGCCTGGGACTAGCGCTGTGAAGTCCCCCTAAGCGCTTCTCTGAATCGGCGCCAAGCGCTGTACCGTGTCGCACGGAGGCGCCTGAGGAGACCTTGTCACCGCGACAACGGCGCCGCCCAAGCGACGCCTCTGAGGCGCTTTCGGCCTGTCATGTGGCCGACTGTCCCCGCGCTTCGATCTGCACCGTCATTGACCCCCTCGGCGGCCTCCAGTACCAGGAGAGGGCCGCCGTATCAAGTTCGTCAGGCCGCGATAGGCCTGAAGCCTGCCTGGGCCCCTGTCACGTGAGCGGGATCGCCGCCACGTCATCGGCCTCGCCCCCGCCCAAGCCTCGCAGCCATTGGCTGTCCTCGCCGAGCCTCGTGTGGAAGGCCCGGCACCCGAAGCAGGTCGCGACTCCTCACGGAGGGGGTCCAGAGACAAAGACGCCCCATTGCTTTGCCCGCAGTGTGTTCCCTTGTCCCCGGCGGCGGTGCGCTAAGACAGCGCCCTGCACCGCGCCGGGCAGCGGAACGCCACGCGACCGGCAGAAGCTTCTCCCGCCTACCCCCAGACATCGCAAGGGCCCCGGAGGACCGAAGTCCAAAGGTAACCCCCAGGGGAGGAGGGTGGGAGGCCGGTTTTTAGGCCCCGAGTTCGCCCCTCCCCCGGGGAGCGCTGTGACTGGGCCCTGCTGGCCCCATTGAGCCCAAGCAGTCGTGAGGCCGGATTTGTGCATGAGGTGCTGGGGCCAAGTAACTGTACATGCCTGAAGAGCAGGCTCTATTGAATTAACTGTTTCCAGCCCCTTGGTAACAAGATCGATCAGGTCATTGACTGTTGGTGTTTGGTGGCCGCCTTGCGCCTGTATTGCCCATGCTTACTTATATGCTTTCAAGACTACTGACAAAGTGGTGATACTTTTCCCTGTACTGAATTTCTTGCAGGGGCGGGCGTCTACCGTTCCTGAAGGGGTTTAATCCTAATCACTAGGGATTCATTCCAGCACTATTTTGATGATCTGATTTTGGTTACTAAACTGTTGATATTTACAAGAGGAAATGCTTCCTGCATGCTAGTCCTTGGTTTATGAAGATACCCTTTTAGCCTGCGGCCAGACGACCGCATGTTTACGAGACGCTGATACCAGACATATGGCATTTACTTCATCCTTCTGTTTCTGATTGACAACAACCGACTGATGGCATATCTTGAGCATATAATCTGTTTCTTCCACACTTGAAAGCTTTTGCTGAAAATACAATTCTCAAGACCAACTGGAAGCTGTGCTTCAAGATATATTTGATTCAAGCCCTGAAGAAGTCCGGTTTTCGGACGAAACGCGCTGGCTATTGTTTTAATCCACCAATTTTGAATAAAAGGAAAGAATAACGAAGAAACGTGACTTTGGACTTTTCTTGGGAGTACATTTGGATTTCTTTTTTCTCGTGAATAATATGCATACTGAGCATTAATACAACATTTGGATTTCTTTTCTCTTGTGAATAATATGCATACTGAGCATTAATACTATGTCTATTTACTGGTTTTGGTGTGCAGGGTCAATTTGTTGAAATTTGATGTATGAAACAAATAGACTTTTGTTTCATGTTTTGGGGATCTAGGGGACTGTATCCCAGACCTTCTGCACCCACACTATAGGAATATTAGGAACTTGGTTACCGGTGCGGCCTCAGTAGCCTCAATCCCCGGTATTTGCTTGAATCTTGAATACTAGTATTCCCTTTTTTGATATTGAGTTATTTGAGACATTCCCTGCAAACAACAGAGAATAGGAATATTCTCTCTCTTTGCAGACAGCGAAGGACAGGTAGTGCAGGCTTTTTATCTACATTGATTGTTTGAGATATTCATTTTGACCGCTAAATACGTCATGCCTGTTTTCTCTAGATTGTTTTGTAGTTGTTTTAGACCGGACCGTTTGTTAGAGGTCAGTCAGCTGGCGCCGCCGGAAGGCACCCCTAACAAAGACATGTACGTTAAATTTGGATTAGCCTCTTGAATATTGATTGATTGATTGTTTGAACATAAGTTACTATTTGCACATAGTAAAGGGCAGGTAATGCAGACTTCTTGTCTGAATTTAGGATTAATTGAGAGATTTATTTTAACCGATATCCATCATGCCTGTCTTTTCTAAAGTTGTGGAAAAATGGTTGTTTAAGCTCGAATCGTTTGTTAGATATAAAGTACGGTATTTGTCCCATAATGTATGGCTCATTGTGGAACAAATACACAAAGAAGAAACTCTATTTTCAGTGGCCAGTAGAATGAGTAATTAAATTCTAAAAAGTTAAAAAGATGCAGTACGCAGAAACAACGCTAAAAGAATAATCAAGATATGTTTTATTTATTTGCACTTCTACAACATAAGCAATTTGTAAGATCCTGGCGTTTAGATATGTCAATGAAGAGGATAGTAAATTCAGCCTCTTTTACTTCGCAGCTCCCTTGAAGGAGCAAAAGCACACATTTTTCTCATTGAACATTTTGGTACTACTATTGTATAGTTTCCAAGGGAGTACGTTAGCCAGATATTGGTTGATGGTGTGCCCCAGGTGGATTCTGGTTCTTGGGGTCCTAAACATCATAATCTTTATTTTGCACACTGTTAGACCTGACATCCTTGGCGTGGTTTTTCCCCATCTTTTTTGCCTCTGACTCATGTATTTTTGATGCTGTGCTGGATTTCGTTTTTGCTGATTTAGATGCTTTGGACCCTCTGCCACTGCTGATCAGTGACAGAGGGTAAGTGCTCCCTCTGTAAATTGTCATATTGATTGGGTATACCTGATTGGCATATTTGTATCACCATGAAGTCCCTAGTAAAGTGCACTGTGTGTGCCAGGGCTGGTGATGACAGATGCTACTAGTGGGCCTGCAGCGCAGATTGCGCCACCCACATGAGTAGCCCTAAAATGATGTCTCAGGCCTGCCAGCGCAGGGCCTGTGTGCAGTCAGTGGACTGCCATGTCCGCCTGGCCAGTGTCCCCACTGGCTGGGCTTAACCCTCCCCTGTCTGTGCACATCAGCCACCCCTATGGAAGGCTCCAGGTACCCCCCTGGGCAGGGTGCAGTGTATGGATAGGGTAGAGCATGTACTAGTGCAGGTAACATGCTCTGGTAGAGAGCAGCAGCCACTTTGTGTGCTCACTGCTGTAGGGCTGTAAGGCTCCCTAGGGTAGCATGGGGAGGCTGGTCCCATTGGATCCCAGCCTATCTTCCTATAGGAACAAGATGGAACATCAATGAAAGATATCCCTGAACTCAGAATTAAATGACACATCTTTTAGTGAAGGTTGTTTTTGGATCCTGGAGTTCAGAATAGCACTTTTAGAAAGTGGCTGTTCTTTTGTATAAACCTTTCTGTGTGCCTGGGCCTGTGTGTGGAATGCCTGCGTGACAGGAGCTGCAGGGCCCCGGAGGGGGTTGGAGTCAGCCCAGGGGTGAAAGGCGACATCTGTTGCCCGGGGAAGGGGAGGAAGAAGCGCCTGATAGTGCTGGGCTGTGTCTGCCTGACCACCGTGCTGGCTAACTCCCCTACCGGCCCCCTGTCACCTCTGGCCCTGAGGCTGTCAGGAAGAAGAACACCCGAAACATTCCAGAGCCAAGGGCCCCCTTGCACAAAGGACTTCAAAGGCGTTCAGGGGTATAAGGGAAGGACCCCTAACTACAGAAGATTAGATTCTAAAATTCTACAATCAAGAAGGAACCTCTGCTGGAAGAAGGACGGCTGGAGAACTAAAGGAAGATTGCCTTGCTGTGTGCTCTAAGGGCTGACCTGTTCTACTGTCTAACTGGAAGCTGAGGAGGAGAAAGGGACTTTGCTGTGTGCTGTGACCCTGCCTACTTGAAACTGCCAAGACTCTGCTGTGTGCTGTGTCTTTACTGAATCTTCAAGGGTATGAGAAGAGCTGGCCTCCTGATGGGAACCCAGGGTTAAAGGTTCCTAAAGCTTTGCCCAGAATTACTGCAAGATCGTGCTGTCGTGGACCTGGAGCGTGTGGTGCTCGATTGCTGATTGTGGGAAGGGATTGTGGTGCTCATCGGCACATTCCCGGCGAGGGTCGGAGGTCTGTGGTGCCTCCCCTCGCAGGATCCACTCCAGAGCGGTTGTGAGGCTATGAGGGCGGTCTGGCCGTGACCGCGCCCTCTAAAATCATCTGCCGCCTGATCACCGCCGCTGCCCGGGGCCAGAAAACCTCTGCGTGAAGCGCCATCCTGATCGGAGCTGAAACGGCGAAGAACGAAGCCGCCGCGCTCCCATTGGTGGAGGGAGCCGAGCCCCCTCACTAACGCCGTGACGGGATTGGCCCGTGCGGCGCAGCGTCATCAGCGTGGTGGGCCGTGATTGGCCGAAGTAGCGGAGCGTCATCGCCTGACTGTCCCGGGAGCCGCTCTGTCATTGGCTGACTCCCGGGTACTGAAGGGGCTCGACCGGAGAGCCGCGACGGGATTGGCTGCCTGGGCGGAGGCGGCTGGAAGAGCCGAAAAATCACCGCGATCACCGCCGGGCCGGGAAGAAGTGACCTGACCTCGCCGAGGGATCTTATCAAGTGCTCCAGCCCCCGGCCTGCCGTCTCTGCTCCCCGCTGCTCTCTGAAGGACCAAGAGCGGGCGGAGAGCGTCCTGAGACCGGCCGGGCTGGAGCGGTATCGAGCATTACCCCGCGAGGTGCCCCTGGGGGCCCAGCGTCACCGCGAGCACGGGGAAAGAAGTCCCCCCTCCTCCAAGTAACCGGGTGAGACGCGCTTGAAGCGCTTGTGGTCCCTGAGGCCAGGGGATCATTGTGGCATATTTTTAACAGTGGCATTGTTTGGACTGCTCGTTTTTAGAGTGTATCAAGTATAAATCAGAGGCATTGTTTGGACTGCTCGTTTTTAGAGCGCATCCTTTCTAAATCAGTGGCATTATTTTTAATACCTGGTTGAAGAGACTTGGGACATTTGATGATATAAGAACTTCCTGCATTTACTTGCAACCATTAAGATTAAGTGCAACCTTCTCCTGAAAAAGTGATTATAGTATTACTGCTTTTTACTGCCTGAAACTAGATAAAGTTATATATTTTTATAAAATATACTTACCTGTGTGTTCTCAGTTTGTGGTGGATTGGGGATTATTGTTGTGTTAAGTGCAAATGTTATCCACATTGCCTCTGTTTAGCCTAGACTGCTCGCGCCATGCTACCTAGAGGGTGAGCGGGGGTTATCTCAGAGGGTTATTCCTTCACCCTGACTAGAAGCAAGGGTCCCTACTTGGTCTAAGGTACTTACCTCTGCCAACTAGAGACCCCCAGTTCTAACACACACCATGTGTTTCACCTACCTTCGCACCCACGTTTTATGTTTTTCTTTGGCTTATGTGCTTATTATGCGAATTGTCCTGTACTGTTCTATGTGGTAAGTGCACTGGATAGCTTGTTGTTGTGCACTCTCTCTCTCTCACCCTCTCTGAGCCTACCTACGCTGTCCAGGAATGACCATACTGGGACCAATTCTATAAGACAACTGGGTGGACTCACCCTTAGCCGTTCACTTCACAGAATGCTGTGAATACGCTTTTGAATAAATGAAGACACTGTACATCACAAGTACACGTCTAATTGGCTTTAACACAACAGTGTTTGAACAAATTGACAGGAACAAAATACCATATTATGCCATGTTACTGCCCCTCCTTTCTGTAAAATGATGGAATTAAATTGGCTGAAAATTAAAGGACGGGTAGGCGACTGATGTCCCCTAATCTGACCCTTAAAAGGGAGCTATATGTCTGTGGCTTTCGTTTGAATGCCTTAGTGGCACCACCACCATCGTTCATGTTACCACAAACATTGCATATGAGTTGTAGGGACATCACAAGTCCTTCAGTAACTAGTGAAGTAGCTGGGTTGTAAAGGATGATGTTAAAATAAGAATACTGTTTACAGAAAAAGATTTGAACTAAACTGAAAGGAATGTTATAGTAAGCCCTGCTGAGTGGGTACTGAGGTCAAGATGTTTAGTTAAAAGTAAGGAACATTGACAGGATGGGACAGTTCTCAGCCTGTGTACTTTATGGTGCACAATACTAGGAAGGGTACCTGTATGCCCATGATAATAGCGCATCACACTTTTAATTGTGGTTAACAGACCTTGAAGAATATATAGACATGCAGGAATTTGTTTGTAACAACAGGTTTTTGCTGGAGAAGTCAGTTTAAATTTGACAGGCTATATACTTAATAATTTTAGATTTCTTGCCACAACAACGTAAAAGGAATGGACACAAGTGATAATACATATGCTGGAAATTACTAGAGGTGTTTGCAGACCTGCACAGCAGTGAAGGTTCATGAGTGAATAATATACACAGATGTAAAGATTCAGAGTATCCATATTATCTTCCTTTTAAGTAAATGATACATATTTCCCCAGCTGCTTGGGATTGGGAGAGAAAACTAAATTGTGTAACGTCTTCCCCTGCCAGTTCTCTAAAAATTTGTTTTATACTCACTACTAGATCCAGGATGCCCTCCAGTCATTGGAAGAGAGGTCTGACGCGATGCACAGCCTTGCTGCTTGTCATGAAACGCCTATGACCACGACCAAGGTGGAGCCGCAGAGCAAAGATATGCTGGACGAGGCACTATCACTGACAGGAAGAATGAAAGAGAGAAGGGCTATCCAGAAGCCCCCAGCCTGTTGGTCTACTTGTGCCTGAAGTCTCAGCCCATTGGGCCCAATTGGTGGGCTCACTTGTGCGGAGTCTCTGCCCCCCTTGGTCCATCTCCAGTCTGACCCCACTCCACCCTCTCTTCCTTTGACTCCCCCAACCCCCTTTTTCACATGGGGTTTTAATCCACTTGATGAAGGAATGGTGCACGAAGATAGAATAGGGTTAGTAGGGATGGACTTCACGGATCAAGAATAGGGTGCGGGTACCCTATCTAAGGTACCAGCGATAGATTAGTTAGTGAACAGGGCAAAGGGACTGTGATCCCAGAGAAAGAACGACCTCGCCCTGCAACGTGGAACCTGGATCTGAGCTGGACGCATAGCTCCACCGCCGGTGCTCAACAGCGCCAACGCTAGATGAACAATGGGAGCCTACCAGTGACGCCTCACTGGAAAAAGACACTGGAAAGAAGAGCTTTGTAAAACATCATTCCCTGACCATCAATTATAATAGGTTGAATTTCTCTTCCAATCACCTTGTATTCGTTATGCCCCACATGGACAAGAAATAGGTTTTCCTTTGAAATTCTACATCAATTGCATTCATAGTGTCATTGTATTAATGATAGAAGAATGGGTAATATTGCCTCCAAAGGAGTTTGTTGTCTTCGATTAGATTGACTTAACTATGAAACTGAGTCAAATACAGGTAACTTAATTGTCCTGAACAAAATTAATTCAGTTAATTTAAAAAAACATTCAAACACTTATAATTGATTAAACATGACAGTACTAAACAATGAGACAAAAACAAATAGACATGTGTATAGGCAAAAAAGTGAATTTTATCAAAATTAGGTCACAAAGGGAAATATACAATGCAAAAGAAAGTATGCAAAACAGGAATACAGGATATATGTCTAGAAATAAATCAAGATCTCTGTAAGGCCTGTTAGCCGCCTATCCAAAATAAAGATTAGAAGAATTTCCTTTTGGATAAAGCTGAGAGTCGACGTTTCGGTCTTTATGGGCAACTCTTCAAGACCATCATCAGGACAGTTGATAGTAAAAATTGTAACTCCCTTAAATCGATAATTTGCTCCGTGTATTTAGAGAGATGCGCTATATGTAGCAAATCAGCGTTGTATCTATTTCAAGAAGTAAAGGTTCGCTTTTGAAGCTTTATTGGTCGAATCTTGTGCTTTCTTGCATGGGGGTCGCAAGGGAATATCAAAACGTATAGATAAAACAATCTTTAAGTGTATTTAGAATAGCTAACAACCGCCGTTATTCCGCACGGCGGTTACTTTCCTTGTACGCGGATGCATTAAACAGATTGAACACATCATTGACTGTGCCCCCTCTGACATTTGTGCGAGGAGTGAGCTTAATGAAGAGAGCCTTGTTAGCTATTCTAAATACACTTAAAGATTGTTTTATCTATACATTTTGATATTCCCTTGCGACCCCCATGCAAGAAAGCACAAGATTCGACCAATAAAGCTTCAAAAGCGAACCTTTACTTCTTGAAATAGATACAACGCTGATTTGCTACATATAGCGCATCTCTCTAAATACACGGAGCAAATTATCGATTTAAGGGAGTTACAATTTTTACTATCAACTGTCCTGATGATGGTCTTGAAGAGTTGCCCATAAAGACCGAAACGTCGACTCTCAGCTTTATCCAAAAGGAAATTCTTCTAATCTTTATTTTGGATAGGCGGCTAACAGGCCTTACAGAGATCTTGATTTATTTCTAGACATATATCCTGTATTCCTGTTTTGCATACTTTCTTTTGCATTGTATATTTCCCTTTGTGACCTAATTTTGATAAAATTCACTTTTTTGCCTATACACATGTCTATTTGTTTTTGTCTCATTATTTAGTACTGTCATGTTTAATCAATTATAAGTGTTTGAATGTTTTTTTAAATTAACTGAATTAATTTTGTTCAGGACAATTAAGTTACCTGTATTTGACTCAGTTTCATAGTTAAGTCAATCTAATCGAAGACAACAAACTCCTTTGGAGGCAATATTACCCATTCTACTATATTTTTTACCCAAGCCCCCAAAGGTTTACTGGGTTGCTCACTCTATTTACCACCATTGTATTAATGATAGCATGGGAATATCATACCATATGGAAGAAAGAGTAAACTGTGTATCACAAGGATTATACAACGCCAGTTACCATCATGAATATACTTATTAGTTTGGCTCCTCACACAGTCCAGTTCTCAGTAATGCACTTAGTGGTCCTTATCCTACAAAACAATCAGTATGATAAACTCGTTTTTGTGTTAGAATGAATTTACTGCATCCTATAGGAATTATACTCATCACCGAGTTTAAACTGTGGTACAGCAAATACCCTTTTGTATACACCATCTCCCAGTTTCTTACATTCACTGCATAGGTTATTGACAATGCTGTTTGTACTGATAGCGATCTTCTTCTCCTCCGGTCTGTGCATCTACCTGTACAACCTGTATACCACCTTGTGTTCTCTTTGCATAAATACCTTGCGCCCTAAAACTATGGACACTCAGCTAACAAAAATGAGAGTAATGTATGATCAAGAGATACAGGACATTATGGAGATCGAAATAGACTGACAAGCTGGCTAGTTATGTTTAAAGGGGCGACTGTTAAAAGCAAAACGACAATCATGAACATTATCTGCGCCATCTTGTCTGATGGAAGTTCCTACGTGCACATAAACTGCAGTCATTCTGACCGACCGCAGCCATTTTGTATTCCGTTGGTCACCTTTGTTTCACCCTGCCCTTACTAGCATCCCTCTGACCAACCTGGTATGTGAGTTGGGGGCTATAAACTATTGCCATTACAAACATCAACAGCACTTGCTGCCACAAACTCGTTTTTCCTCTCATCTCTGTTTACAGGCAAACCCATGGACACTCTCACACAAACAGGTTCCAAATACCAATCAGACTCTTGCAAACATGGTTTATTGCACTGCACACAGTAAGACTTGTTTTGGCCAACAATGGGATCTGTTTTTATCAACAGAACGGACTCTTAGATCTGGCCGGTCTGACATGTTTTAGACCCTGAAGCAAGGTCCAGCGGCAAGATTAGATTGTCTGTTTTGACCTGGATGGGAGGAGAATTAATGTTGGGCTTGTGTAACCATGTTGATGAAACAATGCTGGGCTTGTGTGACAACCTGCCTGGAGCGGAGACTCCAAGCCTGTAACCATGATAAATGAAACAAATACATTGTGTCAAACCTGTATAAAAGGAAGAGGCAAAGCAGTTGTCAGCATA
Source organism: Lissotriton vulgaris (assembly GCF_964263255.1). Classification (NCBI taxonomy): domain Eukaryota; kingdom Metazoa; phylum Chordata; class Amphibia; order Caudata; family Salamandridae; genus Lissotriton; species Lissotriton vulgaris. The sequence continues at coordinate 529 of NW_028247112.1, read as the reverse complement.
ACACCTCCCTGAGACATCCCAGTGTCTGCAGTTGACGTGGTCTCCTCTTAAGAGTTATAAACCTTTTTCTTGCCTTCCAGTATCCAGCGCCTGCCTCATTATTTTGATAATGAATCCAAAGTGAATTAAAGGTGACCCTGCGCCGGGCAGCTTTGGGGGTCTTAGGAGACTCACTGCTTTTCACAGTTCGGGAACACAGAGGGATGCAGTGTCCAGTCACTGAAATCCCGTAGGTGATGAGAATTCCAATTTGCTATTGCATTTCTCTCACCTGGGATATTTTCCACTGTGACCAAAATGCGATGATTGAGGTAGAAATGCAAGAAATCCTTTGCAATCTCTGCTATTAAATGGGATTTAATTTCCCTCCCCTGTTTGTTGGTGTATTGAGTGGCTTAGATGTTGTCCATCGTCAGCAATATGCAACAATCTGTCTTTGAGGGGGAGAGACTCTTGATGGCGAAGGACCTTGACAGGAGTTCATGCAATTTATATGGAAACTTAGCTTCGCTTCCGACACGCAACATCC